>NC_081411.1:85958335-86188335 GCF_030272615.1 Cryptomeria japonica | reverse complement strand
ATGAAAGTTAATTAAAAATTAGATTCAACCTCAATAATTCCATGTTGGATTCCAAAAAAATATTTTTCCTATGTGGATATAATATGCCATGTATATGCCAATCATAGGTGGAATGGGTAAAACAATTTCCTTTTTATGAGTGATCAATAGTGGGTTGGGACCACCTCCAATCAATGTCTGGAAAATGAGTAGTTTATGTTCATCATTCAACATGACAAGTAGAATGCAACCACTCTCACCTACTTCCTAATGTTTTATACGTGTCATGTATATTTTCTTCCCAACTTGAGTCACATTAAATCTACATACTTCCTATTTACTTGTATGAAATGACACCAAATTTCACAGAGTTTGAGCATGTCCAATGCTTAAGAACCTCAATTTTCTCACTCAAGATATCCAACTTCCAAGACATTTCTTCTCAATTTTTTGTTGTAATAAGAAAAAAATGTTTGGATCTACTGTATCTACATATGTAAATACACATACACACAATCATTTCTCCATTTTATGTTTGATTATAATGAATACTTTATCCTCACATTATTTGTAGATCTCTTTAGCAATGTTGCATCATTGATTGTTGCTCTTCTAGGCCATCATGGAGAAGTGTTTGAGGCTTTTTTGTTGGCCATATGTATCGTCAATAATGTCAACTTGATATTTTATAATATATGTTATCGTATATTTAGTCCCTTGTTGGTAATAGATGTTTAGGTGCCATTGATGTTATGGTGATTTTTTTGATGTGTGGTCCTTGACTGGTCACAATGTTGAAGGATGTTGAGATGTCATTGATGATATGGTGATTGTTGAGAGATGTTGAGGTGTCATTGAGGATATGGTAATTGTAGTTGCTTTCATACTGGCCTACTTGTTGGGGTAATGGTGAAGTTGTATGATGTCTACATTGAGATTGGTTGATGTTTCTCTATGGAACTTGTCTACCTACTTGTTGTTGATGTTGTTGTTGTTGTTATTTGCTAAATGTTGTCGCTTGGTTCAATTGAATAAGAAATTGTTGGAAGAATACTGTGGATGGTATAGAGAAAGTTTGATATTTTCTTGTGTAGAGGACTATTTATAGATTGTCAAGGATGTTTTGAGTAGATTCTTTGTGTTTGATGTCCAACATCTTGGTGTTGATATCTAACATACTCCGATGATATGTTTGAAAATATTGATGTTTGAATGCTTATCTATGGAGAAATTTGTTTTTCCTTACATGATGTTGACATTTCTCTTATCAGATATGTAGTGGTATAGTGATGACTAATTCTTGAGTAGTTTATTGCAAAGTAATGAATGTTGCATTGGTTGAGGAAGTGTTTTTGACAATTGTGGTTTTACTGATATGAGTGACTATATGTATGGTTGACTATCTTATTGAGGATGTCATGGTTAGACTTAACTGGCTATTGTGTGTCTATTATTGTCATTATTTAGTTGACTAGTTGTTGGTAAACAAGTATGTCACTGCGATTTTGTCTCTAAAACTGACCCTAATCATTCGAAGCACAGTGACAATTACTCCAATAGTTGAAGAGATTGTGGTGAAGCCATAATATTCCTCTAAATTTAAGAGGGGCAGCTCCCTCGCATGATAGGGGGTTTTAGGATTTTGGTGTACTTTTAACCTAAAATTAAATAAAGGAAAAAATATTAAACTAAAAGAGGTTGAATAACAAAACCCCTACTGGAAGACATATGAATACCAAGTAGGATTCCAAAAATGATAGAAATTACAAAAGGGGTTATCATGAAATAGGTTTAGTCATGTAATGATAATGAAAGAGATACAATAAACCTCAACATATGAAGAGATAGGTTGTACTAGCACATGCAAGTCAAGATACCAAAAAATGAAGTGTTTCATCAAATCGATTACATAGATCATTGAATTGGAAACCAATAGATTCTATCAATACATAAAGAGATTACTAATTCAACATGTGAGAAATTAGTAACCATAACTCACGAATACATTCAAGACATATGAACTCAATGTATTCTTCATTATTCTTTTAAAAATATACAAGTTAAAAAACCCTTAAGTACAAAGATATGAACAACAAAAGTTCTCGTATCATTTCTCTACAAAATTTTGTTGAGTTTCCCTCTATAAAAATCCCTCTTTACAATAATATATCTCTTATATTTATAGAATTTTCCTTAACTACTTTTTTTTGAATTTATAATTAAATTAGAGCATAGTAGTTATTTCAACACTTTAGAAGAAAGGAGTCAAAATTCTAACCTCAACAAAAGCTTTAACCAAAAGTCACATTTACAAAGATAATAACCAAAAAAGGTATAACTGATTATGCGTTTTTTAAGGCATTTTGTTATTGTGTCACGTGTGTATGTGTTTACATGCTTTGCAAGCATGACATCGACTTCAATAGTTAACATAGCTTTTATGATTTGATGGATTCCTCTCACCTGCACCTTCTTGAATAGTTCTGAATCCTTGATCAACAAATATGTTTTATGCAAACTATGCAATTATTACTTTTGATAAAATCTGATATCCTTTGCGGCATTCTATAAAATAGTTCATGTTCCTTTGTTGTGCATCCACAATTTGCATCCATATTTGATAGGGCATATGTAACCACAACACATGATAGAAATATCTAGTTGTGCATTGAGCTTTGATGACTATTTCATTGCCAATTCCAAAGCTTTTACATTGGCGCGTATAGGGAGGATGCTTGAAGAGATTATACAATTCAGTTATTGTCATTGCCTGCCAATTGCATTTTGCTTGAAAGCTGCTGAAACCTTTTCAACCAAATCATTTTGTGCTTAACCTATGATCATTGCACATCCCTGCACTTATTTCATTCCCTGGGACGACAACTATTCATGCTATTTTGTCAAATCATTTGTGTGTCTTGTTGGTCTTATACATCGCATTCATATCTACCAGATTATTTGCAACAAAAACAAGTATCGAACTTTATTTATTCTTTGCACTTTTGTAAATGTCAATACCCTGTTTCACCTTGCGCGAGCAGTAATAATGTTGGGAAAGTTTTTTGGATCACTGCTTTACGCCTACCTTGTGTATTTGATTTGATATTTCTAAAGACTCTTCAACAAATCATTTCCTACTGATCTTTCCTTGGCTGTCATATATTATAACAGAGCTCCCATTATCGGTACGAGTAGAGAATATGATGGCAAAGGTTGTAGATTTCATCTTTACATCAGCCCATTGAGTTTGCTAAAAAATTTCCAAAGCCTTTTCAACAAATCTATTAGGTAAATAATCCACAATCATTGCATTTCAGCACTTGAGTTGACATTTCTTTTGAGGCAATCAGTTTAATATTACGCATGTCTGCTCTGTGCTTGATATTTTGCAGGAAAGTCTATCCTTCGTGCTTAGTTGGAATGTCTATGTGTCATTTCAAAGCTCTCATATACAATCGATTGAGAGATTCTGCCATCTTCAACAAAATAAATTTTGTGTGCATCTGTCTGTGACTCCTCATTTTGCATGTATGCGTAATATTGTATTTAGAATTATACTATCTGACCAAATTTCTCTCTACCATTATGTTTGGATGCATGTCCATAACTTGTTCCAAACTTTCTTTTTTCTCGTGACTAGGGAAGACATTATAGAAGGTTGGGAACTCAGATTTATACTTTCCACTTCTATTTGCCTCATAATATGTAAAGCCTTCTACAATAAAACGATATTGTGCATATCTTACCATTATGGCAACCCATGCGTTAAAATTTACCTTAAGGAATTTTGCCAAACAATATACATGTTGGCTAATGCGTTCACACAAACTACATACATTTGCTTCGTAAGTTTCTAAGGCCTTTTCAATAGTCAATTTTGTGAATATCATGCAATCATTTCATGCCATTAGGCTGTGCAACATTCATGTTAGAACTTTGGACCATTGGGGCATAGGCGAGTTGCAAAAGTTTAACTTTTCATACAATCATAACTTTTGATTGATAAGGAGTTTGATCTCGAATTTTTAACCAATAGAAAACAGGGATAAAATGAACAATACCCTAAAAAAATTTGCATGACAAAAACCCAAGAACAATATTTTGACATTTTCTAGATAGAGGGTAGCAAAAATTGAAGTGTTAAAATCTCACAAAGGGTGAAGTGGGTTTACACAAAACTTTGCCAATAGTAAACATGGTACCAAGAACATACTCAAATGATGGTTTCTCTTGATGCTTTGTGATTTTTGAGATTTAATTGTTTTTGATAAAGATAAATGGGTTTTACATGGACCCAAAACCAAAAGTTCCATCAACGAAACAGAGGGAAAGCAATAGCAAAACAGGGGAGCACCCCAGAACAGAGATGAGATTTAATTGTTTTTGCATCTAGGTCAACACAAAAAATAAAACAATTCAAAAGTTCAAATTTTAGATGTTTAAAAATTAGGGCAAGACTAGTATAAAGAAGTTGATTTGAAGAACAAATGAATATTGGTTGAAGATGGTCTGTGGATGTCTACCTTGGGTAAAAGCACAATGTTGTGTCACACTTTTATAAAGGAACCGACCAATACAACTAAAATTGTTTAACTTTGATCGCATAAAAGTGGCACTTCTAAACTAAAGTTTGAAATGATGTAAACTGATCAAATGTAGAATTATGAATTAATTTTATGTCTATCAATTTCAAAAAAAATTAGGAAAAAAATTGATATTTGTTTTATAAATTCAAAGACAGTTTTTTCATTGTTGAAAAATGCTGAAAATCAGGGGTTCTAGTCGGCATCGCTTAAAAAAATGAATCCAGACATTTTTTTTATGATTTTTTTTTCTAAATAGAGAAGATATATATGCAGTGTTAAAAAAATAAAAAATAAAAATTTGATGTATATTTTTCTCGTTATAATATTTTGAAGTCCAACATAGCTAAATTTGACTGTTTTCATTTGGCATCGCCTTTTGACTACTAAATTGATCATTAACAAAAAAAAAAAACCTTTTCGAGAAGATTCTCTCATCTAGTGAAAAATAATATTTTTAATTTTGTTAATATCATTTAATAAATTTTTTATTTATTTCTAATCAACCTCTTTTTTAACTTTAAAAAGATACTCACAATGTTTCATTAATTAAAAACATTAAAATTAATCAAAATATAAAAAAAATTATATGTCTAGATTCATGACTTCGAGCTCTATAAAAGGGTATTTTTCAATTTTTGCAAAAAATATTATGCTTGAAGAAAAATTGAGCAAAAGTAAAAAGTTTCAGAAATATAAAGTTTTTCACCTTTTTTGTGTCACATCACATGACACATAGGATAGTCCGGCCAGACTACCCTTATTTCAAACTATAAAAAAAAATGATTTTTTTTTAATGGACTCATTTGAACTAAGGGAGTCTGGTCGAACTAAGTATGGTCGCACTTAGTCCGACCGAACTCCTAATGTCATTTCGGTGCCACATAGGCATCACGTGGTGCCATGCAACCCGGGGGTAGTTTGACCAAACTATCCTCAGTTCGCCCAAAGTGTGACATAGCTCCATGCTTATACCCCCTTTTGGGTGTCTGATGTTTGCCCTATTGATAATGCTAGTGATGTTATGTTGATGCTCAGATGTGTTGAAATATTAAGATGAAGATTAGATGCATGATAATATAATGAAGATGGTGTACTGAGTGAGAAGGTGTTACTTCTAGGAAAACTTGTCTCTTAAAAGTTTGTTAATACAACTTGATGTAGAAGTTTGTAATGATGTGCCTTCAGAAGAAAGCTTTGCATTCCTCTGCATTTGCAAATATGGTCTTGTGGACCTGGATATATTGTCTATGCTCTATTAGCATTAAACTCCTATCTATTTTAGGTCCTTGGTGTTGTAGTTGATCTATTTTATGATTGTTGCTAGCTGATAGTTTGGTTCTGTATCAGAAGTGGTCCAAGAAATAATTTTCATTGATGCTTTGGGTGTTTTTGTTTTGAGGATATGTTTACGACATCTATGCTATTTTTAGTTCAATCATTAGATTATTATGTGTTTAAACTACAAGTAATAGCATTATGTTTTGTATTTGACTAGCTCTCCAAAATGAAATGTTTAAGTATCAGTTATATTGTGTTAGTATGATATTGATATGGATAAGTGAAGGAAGGATTTGAGAATACTGTTGGATGTTCATGGAACATCTTAGTGTTCTCTGCATGACGCTATATGGTGTATTTGATAATACATGGTGATTAGATTCCAGTTTGAAGGTAACTACTTTTGGTTTGGATGACTTGGGTTGTTCCTTGGGTTGCAGTGAATCCTTCAATGTTTCCACTTGCTTAGAAGATTATGTTGCATTGATTTTGGGTCCTACCTTGGTGTGTGGAGATCTTCTTTAGGTTGGATCATTTGAAAGATATATTTTGGGCTAACCTGTGGCCTATTATGTGGTGTATTTACATGTTATCTTATTGTGACCTTTGAAGAATGAATGATAGCATATGATCCTACTTAGAAAGAAGCATGATAATTTATTTTCTCCTCTATATCTCTTGGGTTAGACCACTTTCATGATAATTATCTTTTGGTGGCCAACTTTACAGGACCTATATTTCTCCATTGTTTTGTTTGACCTAATTATTGAAGAAGATGGTATATATAGAAGATCAAATTTGTGTTGAGTGTGTGAGTGTAGATTAGTGCATGGATCGATGTGCATGCTACACCTACATGATTATATAATTTGTAAAATTCAACTATGACAAAGTTGGTGTGTGGAAATTATTTGGAGTTGGTTGGTTGAGACATAGATTCAAGGACAAATTTATGTATGAAGATTGTAAGAGGCATTATTGTTGAAGGCCTACTTCATCTAGATTCATATATTCATGTTAACTTACTTTCAAGAAGTGATTTTCAAATTACAATCATTGTATCTTCCCCTAAGCAATGTGTACTAACCTGTAAGTCCTTTAGGGAGTAGTGTCCTTCCTTTATAGTGAGCCTAGAACTATATTGTAATCATTTCATATATTGTGATTTGACTCTAAGTGAAAAGGGTATGTTTAGCTTGAATTAGCAAGGACCATACATGATAACTAAAGTGTATAGATCTAGGGCCTATAAACTAGTATCAATGGATGGTACACCTCTCAAGTAACCCATTAATGTTATATGCTTATGTCTAGATATTATTTTTAATCTTCTTTCTTCTTTCTTCTTTCTTTACTAAATGGTATGCTAGCAATTTCATGTTTAATGTGAATTATGTTAGATTGTTAGGTTTTATTTTTATTTATTGTATATTTTATTTTCTCATGATTAATTTTAGGTTATCTTGAATCTATTTTGTGGTTTCCTTTTATAGATTAATAAATTGGGTTTTGTATGTTAGCATATAATTCAATATTTCATGTGCCATGTTAATTAGATCATGATAGTATTAAGTTACCTAGATAACTTTAACATTTAAATCAACATGTGTACAATGCATCATCACTTATTGCATTTAGTTAAACACTTAGAGTTATTTGTCTAATTAGATACCATTTCACACATGTATCATTTTAATCATTATAGCATTTATTAAGCATTCTACACGGGTTGTTTAAAATCAATTATAATTATACTAAATTTGACATACATATTCATCATTATGTTTTACCTAAAATATTGTTGCATTTAGCAAATAAAAATTTTATATTGTTTTGAATTAGATCATGTGTGACATCTATGTAAATAATCTCATTAAAAAAATCTCATATATATAAAACAAAGTTACCATTGCAACAAAATCTGGTTTACAATAACATATATTATCACCCTATGGACAATGGCTAGCAAAACCCTAAGGTTATAATAGTGGTGGTTGTGGGACAAATTCACATGTATCTAACATTGTATAATGTGAGTGAATTTATATCTCTAATTCTTGAACAAGGCCTCTACAGTCAACTACCTCTATCATGATCCTCACATTCTCACATTGTAGCTAATCTCTCCCAGTGTCCACATGCTCCATTTTACCTTGTAAGGAGTGTTGGTATGTGGTAACTCATTAGATTGCTAGGCTTAAATTATGTGATTTTTCAAGTTGTGTTTTCTCCTAGATCAATTAGTGTTGATACATGAGTGCAGGGAGTTGCAAGGGGTTGGAACACACCAAAAATAAATTTTATTTATAATTAATCATTATAAATCATGAAAATTTGTCATTAGGTCATAGATATAAGAAAGGGATAAATTGTGCACATTATTTTCCCTATAATTCAACCCTATTTTATGGGAGCATTATATTATGGCTAGATATAGCACCCTTAAAATAACATTTTATTTATAAGTTATCATAGTGAGTCAAGGCCATTTATAATCAAGTCATAGATATTGTATGGAAGTTAAGTAGTAAAACAACATCCTACACTAACCTTGAGAGGAGGGTGATACAAAAAAATTTATAGTTACAACAATTACAAAAACCTAACAAAAATAAATATAAATAGCATACGTAGAATAACACAATGATTTATGAGGGGAATTTTTTTTTGGAGAGAAACCCTACACTTCAAAAGCCACCCAATATATTATGCAAAAACCAACAATAGATTACAATATACTTTTAGATAAAACTTCTCACAATGGTATTACTAATGGAGATTGAAAGGTAACCCAATAATTATAAGAAACTAATCATACATCATATGACACAATCGTAATACAATGCTCTTATAATATGAATTTTCCTCATTGCAAAAACAAAGCACACAAGATATCTATTACCTAATGATAAATGGTCAAGATACAATAATAAGTTATACATAAAATGTAGCTTTATCAACTACAAAGAATTTTAGAAGAACTTCCATAGCAAACAAAATGCACTAGTAGGAAAATTCAAGTATTTTTATCCTATACACTAAATACACTTGAACACATATTTTTTAGCCATCTAAATGCACCGATATAATATTAATTATTATTGCAAGGTTGAGACACCAAATTTTCTAATAGATCTAACAATGAAATTTTTGTCTACTTTCATTGTGTAGATCTAGAATTAGGCCTAGTGATGTCTTATGTGCCCACTATCAATATTTTAGCTGACTACATTGTCTATAGATAAAATTATAAGTTATTGATCTTTTAGTTTAATTTTGATAGAGAAACAATTTCAGGATAGTCGGAATAATGCTCTGCATTCTCCTATATTAATATATATGATTATGTACATTCTAGGATATGATAAGGATGGTGTTGTGGATCTATGACATGAATTTTAGGCATGTTGATGCTTTGAAAGAGGTTTTGTAGTATACAATTGTTACATAGTCTATTAGGTTTACACAAGGATTACATGCTTAAGGAGTTACTTAGTGTTTCAATAGTTGATGATTAATTATTATTTATGATGATTGCACAATGTCTATAATGGGTTTTCAATTCTTCACATTGGTCATTACTATGTGTTGGATTTATCCAATATTATTTGGAGATAGTGTTATTGTTTGGACCTGATTATGTTTATTCTATTAATTATTATGGTTCCTAACCTATTCTACTTGTGTTGGAAAAGTATTTGGAGGTATGTTATCACTTTTTAAGATTGACTATGATATTACATTGGTCAACAAAACAATTTACTAATGTTGTATCATGTTTGGAGTTGACTTGTGCTTGCTAATGTTTTAACTTTTAGGTCCTATAGAGACAACATACTTGATCTTCTGGGGTGAAAAGATAGATAAATAAATAGCAAAGAATAAACCACTTGTGGAGTGGGAAAATATATATAGCTTGATGGAGATGTGAGAGTTGATGTGAAGTTTCATATTGTAGAAAGTGAGATAGTAAGATATCAAAGTTGTATGGAGTGTGTGAAATCAATATGATAGACTAGTTATGGGCTACAAAGAGGACTACACTATCAACATTTCTAAGATCTTTCTCTTAGAACAAATCACCGTATAATGTTCATTGTAATACTACTATATGTTTCCCTAAATAAGTGATCTTCAATTTGGAAACCATTGTATCTTGCTCTACTATGCCTTAGTCTACAAGTATAGGTGGTAGTATGGTTCTTTGGTAGTATGCTAAATAAGTGAATACTTGGTTTATATATTGTGAGTTGATCCGAATAATGGTTTTTTCCATAATGGGTTATCCAAATAAAAATATCGGTGTCCTTGTGTGATGAATGTTATGTTCAGTTTCTTATTTCTACAGATCTAATATTAATATTGTAAGAGTTAATGAATAGATGAATTTTAGTTTGTGTTTAATATATTATTTAGAAACCAAACAAAATCATAATTCTGTTGAATACACAAATCTTGAGGAAGAAGTTTTTTTATTAAGAAGGGAGTTAAAGGATGCAAAATAATGAATTGAAAAGGGTTTAATACTCAAAGGTGGTATTGATCTACTTGATGGAATGCTTAGTTCACAAAACACCTAAGCACAAAGGTGGTGCTTGTTTTAAAAAAGGAGAGTGTTATTGATAGGGAGACTCTCTCAAAAGAGTTGTAATTTGGTTTATACACTAGGAAAAGGTGTTATTGTGGGCTTCCTTATTTTTTTTATGCCCTACTCTCCTTGTGATTCAATCCCAACACTCAAATTCCTTTGGAGAACTCTCTACCAATTACATTGCTCTAGTTACTCAAGTCCAAGGTTAGAACTCACATGAGTAAGTTTAACCTCCAACATGCCTAATCCAATGGTGTTCACTTGTAGGGGACTAGGAAGGTTCTAACATTGTTTACCAACACTATCCATGTTGTTTAGGTGTCTGCTCCCTTTCACCTTCCTATCATTTTCATGATTTCTATGTTTAAGGCATTGTAGCCCTATGAGCCCCTTTTAGCCCTCCTTTTATGGTTTTTTCCCTTTGGATCTAAAAACTTCCAAAGGACCCCTTAGAGGATTTTCTGATATGGATACCCATTTGGACACCCTTCAATATTTTCAAGGTTTGATGGTTTCTTATATCCATACAGGTACGGTCCCCAAAATGGTTCTTTTCAAGGGTTCTAGTCTTGTGTGCTTTCATCAATGGGGTTTGTAGGTATCCACACCTTGTCAAGCCTCAACACTCACTATGAGGATCTTCCTAACATCCAAATTCAATACCAAATACTTGGCACTAATATATTTGGTCACCCCTGCAAAAATAATGAAAAGAGCAATCATGTTCTTTACCCGAGCTATAGTAGAGCTCACCTAGGACATGATTTTACAATGATCAAAAGAAACTTAGAAGATACAAAATTGAATATTTACACTATATATATATACTCTATTACTTTAATCCCAAGGTTCATTGAGAAACTACAATGGGAGTTCAAGATGGAGCCATTTTTAGGGCCTTAACCCCTTTGTTCAGATCGAGAACAGTGAAAACAAGAAATATTTCAAGTACACCTACTAAACCTGCATAATTAATGGACACAAATAATTTTTAAGCACCAAAAAAACAAGTGCTAAGAATACATGAAGGTACAGTACAAAAACTAATCCATTTGGTACGGACTGCAATAAACAATTTGACAAATTGCTATTGAAAAATTCAATCTTAGAGCTTCCAAATTATTGAGAATGTTTTTAGTGGCCTTATATATGCCTACTCAATCAAATCCAACCACCAATCGGACCTCTAACTACCGATTTGAGCATTTTTCCAAAATTGCTCACATTTTGACAAAATATTTTCAAGTCATTGTGACAACTTTTACTCTCCAATGCATTTTGATAAATATTGCAAATCTTCACACTCTTGACCCCCTACCTGATGATTTCATAACATCAAATACACATCTTCAAAATCCTAATGAGTCCTTACAAGGAGTTTTACAAAATTTTCTATGTGATGCCATTTAAGGCTTACAAAGGCACCTAGTCCCAAAACAGAGTAAATAAGCTAAGTTTAATGACAAAGAAAACTACAAAAAAAACTCAAAGTGTACTCTTGGACTCTTCAATAGTCCTTTGTTCAACCATTGACCCAATAATGATCAGTCACACCAAAAATTGGAAGTTCACTAAGAAATCTCAAGTGCTCCTACACCATACTCCCCCATATAGAAAGAAGTCAAGTGATTCCTTTAGGAAACAAAGAGAGGTCAATTCCAACATTTGAAAAAGTCTGATCCAAGTTTTCCAAGTGGCCTCAGATTCAGGGAGATGTTGCCATTTGACCAAATTCTCCATGTAGGTGGTTTGTCTAGTCTTCTTGAGAATCCTTGAATCCAACACCTTCTCGTCTTGTAGCATGCTTGGAGGTGGAAAAGGTAGGTTTGAAATTGAATGAGAGACATCTAAAACTCTATTGTACTCTTCCAGCAATGTGCCTGTGTACTGCACCAAGTCTACAACATTGGAAATAGGAGATAAAGTTGTGTCCCTAGGTAGATCAATCTTGTAAGCATTTTGTCTATACTTAGCCAAGACCTTACAAGGTCCAACCCTTATCATTTGAAGCTTTCTAGGTACACCTTTTTGAAGCCTTTATTTATTCAAGTGGACCATTACCAAGTCACCAATAGTAAATTGCACATTCTTCCTCTTTTCATCCACTCTTTCCTTGATTTTTTGAGAGTTTTCTTGGAAAGCTTGGCTAACTTGCTCATGAATCTCCTTCATGGACTGAGCCATATAAATAGCATGTCCACTCCTTTGATCCATACTTCTAAGGTCTCTAAGCTCCAACACACCTCTTGGATGAATGCCATAAAATAATTCAAAAGGACTCTTGTTAGTTGATCTATTCACACTTTCATTATAAGCAAATTCAGCTTGATGGATGATCTGATCCCAAGCTTTCCCATACTCCTTTGTCAAACATCTGAGAAGGTTCCCTAGTGTCCTATTTACCACCTCTATTTGGCCATCCGTTTGGGGATGGTATGCTGAGCCAAAAGACAATTTAGTACCCAATCTTTGTCATAATGTTTTCCAAAAAATGACCAATGAACTTGGTATCTCTATCCGACACTATGCTAATTGAAAAACCATGAATCCTAATGACCTCTTTAAAAAAAAAATTGAGCAATATGTCTATCATCATGATTCACCTTACATTGAATAAAATGGGCCATTTTATTGAATCTATCTACTACAACATAGATGTTATCAAATCCAATTTTTTTCTTGGGTAAACCAACAAAAAAATTCATACGTACACACTCCCATGGGTGGTTTGGGATAGGTAATGGTTGATAGAGTCCAACATTGGAAGAGGTTCCCTTTTCCTTTTGACAAACAACACATTGTTCAACATGGTTTCTTATATCCCTTTGCATCTTTGGCCAATAATAGAATCTTTGAACAAGTTCCAAGGTTTTATTCAACCCAAAATGACTACTTAAGAAACCACTATGCTTCTCTTGCATCAAGTCCTCTCTCATGAACCCTCTTGGCACACAAAGTTGTCCTCCTTTAAACAAAAGGTCATCTTGCAAAGTAAAATCTGCATATTCACTATGAAAATGATTCCTAAACTCTTGGAAAACTTTGTATATATCAGCAAAATCTTCATCATCTTGATATAGCCCTTTGAAACTATCAACCCCAATGCTCTTGAGCTGCACTTTTTGAATAGTTAGTAACCTTCTACTTAATGCATCAGCAACCTTATTACATTGACCCTTCTTATGTGTAATGGTAAAAGTATAAGAATGCAAGTACTATACCCATTCCATATGCCTATGATTCAACTTTTCTTGGGAGTTGAAGAAACTAAGAGCTTGTTATCAGTATAAAACATAAATTCTTTAGGCAATAACTGATGCCTCCATTTTCTAAGTGATTGAACAAGTGTATATAATTCCAAATCATATGAAGAATACCTTTTCTTGGCTTCATTGAGATTTTCACTAAAGAATGTCATCGGCCTATTGTCTTGGCTTAGGACCGCTCCAACTACTATGTTGCTTGCATCACACTCAATGGTGAAGAGTTTGTAAAAGCTTGGAAGAACAAGGACAGGTTGAGTAGCCACCTTTGTCTTCAAGAGTTCAAATCATTTATGTGCCTCATTTTTCCATTGAAACTTAGTCTTTACACCTTCTTTGATTGTATCAAGCATAGGTGCACATATCTCACTGAACCCTCTGATGAACTTCCTATAAAACTGAGACAAACCATGAAAACTCCTCACTTCACTTGTTGTTTTGGGTGTAGGCCAACTGATTATTGCTTCCACCTTTGAGGTATTCATCTTCAAATCACCACTTGAGATTACAAACCCAAGATACACCAACTCCTATTTCATGAACTAACATTTCTCCAAATTGATAGTTAGTTGTTCATCATATAGTTTCTTGAATACAATCTCTATATGCCTAAGATGTTCTTCTTTAAATTTACTAAAAATTAAGATGTCATCTAGATAAACAATAAAAAATTTACCAATTTAATCTTTGAGCACTTCATTCATGAGCCTCATGAATGTGCTAGGGGCATTTGTGAGTCCAAATGGCATGACAAGCCATTCATAAAGACCTTCAGTGGTTTTGAATGTTGTCTTCCACTCATCTCCCTCCTTGATTCTGATTTTGTGGTAGCCACTCTTGAGGTCTATCTTGGTGAAATACTTAGCATCCCCTAAACAATCCATCAAATCTTCAATTCTTGGAATAGGAAATCTATATCTAATTGTAATCCAATTGATGGCTCTTGAATCAATACAAAGTCTCCAAGTACCTCCCTTCTTAGGTGCCAAAATGGTGGGAACTCCACATGGGCTGATGCTCTTTCTTATAAGACCACTATCCAAAAGTTCTTGGATTTTCTTAGATACTTCTATGTTATGCTCTAGTGTCATTTTGTAGGTGGCTTTATTAGGAAATGAGGCTCTAGATTTAAAGTCAATCTGATGGCTTATGGATCGTTGAGGAGGAAAAATAGCAGGTGTTTCGTCACTTATAATCTCCTTAAACTGATTGAGTATTTGCTACACTTCATCAGGTATACAATCCTTCTTGTCCTTCTTTTCCACTTTTGGTTTCACAGCAAGTGAAAATCCCACTCCTTCTTTGAGAGTGTTTTTGAACTCCTTTTCACCAACTAGTAGCACATTTGTACATTTAGATCTGCCCTCTTCTCCATCTCCTATGGACTGAATTTTGTAAGTAACTCCATCTTTTTGAAAGGTGTAGGAGTTCTTTTTTCCATGGTGTATTGATTTTCTATCAAATTGCCAAGCCCTACCTAGGAGGAGGTGGCATGCATCCATTGGAAAGATATCACACAAAATATTCTTTGTAGCCTCCTATGGTTAAATCCACCGAAGTTTTCTCATTCACCAAAACATGTTTCCCCTTGTTGATCCAAGTAACCCTATAAGGATCACTATGTGGGATTCTTTATAATTTGAGTTTGCTTACTACTTCTTCTGACACTATGTTGTCAATGGATCCTAAATCCACCACCACTCTACACACCTTACCCATGATTTTGCACTTTATCCTAAACAAGTATCTTCTTTGACTAGGTTCCTCCTTTACTGCTTCTTTGATCAAAAGTCTTCTTATCATGAGGTTCCCTCCAACCTCAAATTCTAAACTCACGTCTGTGACTTCACACTTGTTGCATCCTCTTGGATATAATTCACTTGCCTTTCACCTCCCTAGGATGAAGAAGACTTCTCTGGGCATCTATAGGCAGGGTGCCCAAGTTGATGATAGTTGTAGAACTTCATTATGGAGATATAGGACCCTCTTCCTAGTCCACTTGATGATAATTGTAGTACTTCATTATGGAGATATAGGACCCTCTTCCTGGTCCCCTACTAGAGTTGCTACATCCCCTTCCTCTATAGATGCTCTTTCTATTGGAATCCCCACTTTGATCTACCAACTTGGATTCCCCTTGGGATCTTTTGTCTACACCTCTTCCACCATAGCTAACTCTATGACCTCTACCATCTCTTCCCCTACCTCTGCCTCTATTACCTTGCTCTTGTTTCTTTTTACTCTTCTCTTCCATCTTGAGTGCTAATTGATAGCACTTGTTGATGGTACTAGGACACAACAAGCTTATCTCTTCTTGGATATTCCATCTTAAACCATTCAAGTATTGGGCAACCTTGATGCTTTCATCTTCTACCACCTTGGATCTCAGAAACAACTTCTAAAATTCTTCAGTGTAGCTCCTCACATCTAGTTCTCTTTGTCTCAAATTTTGTCTCCTTTTGTGTAGTTGGATCTCATAGTCTTCAGGGATATAGGCTTCTCTCACCTTAGCTAACATTCCTTTCCAAGTGGCAATTGGGTTCTTACCTTCCTTTTGTCTCTCATCTTGGATGAACTTCCACCAAGTCAAGGTTTCTCCTATCAATATAGATTTGGCTACCTTCACCTTTTGGGCTTCACTAACTCCATCACACTCAAAGTGATTATTTAATCCTTCAGTCCACTCCATAACCACTTATGGTTCCACTTTTCCATAAAAAAGTGGCACTCCTTCTAGGTACTTACCCCCTATGGCTTTGATAGCTCTACGGAAAGGTTCTTCTAGACAAATGAGATCTAGTTTAGGTGTGCCATCCTCCTCTACCACTTCTTTACTCTTTTCTTCATTCACTTTGATAGTCACCTTCTTGGTTTTGTCTTCTACTTCACCTAGTTTATTCTCCAATCGTTCCAACTTTTCCCTGAGGAGCATATTCTCTTCCTCTTGGTCTTCTACCCTTTTGGCCAACTCTGCATTAGTCACCATACTGAAACTATTTTCACCCACTAATTCAATCTCTCACATAAACTAGTCCCTTCCCAAGTCTTATTGGGCTCTGATACCACTTTGATAGGGATACTCTCTCAAAAGAGTTGTAATTTGGTTAATACACTAGGAAAAGGTATTATTGTGGGCTTCCTTGTTTCTTGTATTCCCTACTCTCCTTGTGATTCAATCCCAACACCCAAACTTGTTTGGAGAACTCTCTATCAATTAGATTGCTCCAGTTACTCAAGGTTAGAACTCACATGAGTAAGTTCAACCTCCAACATGCCTAATCCAATGGTGTTCACATGCAGGGGACTAGGAAGGTTCTAACTTGGTTGACCAACTCCATCCATGCTTTTTAGATGTCTACTCCCTTTCATCTTCCTACCGTTTTCATTATTCCTATGTTTAAGGCCTTGTAGCCCTATGAGCCCCTTTTAGCTCGCCTTTTACGGTTTTTTCCCTTTGGCTCTAAAAACTTCCAAAGGAACCCTCATAAGATTTTCTGATATAGATACCCATTTGGACACCCTTCAATATTTTCAAGGTTAGATGGTCTATTATGTCCATATAGCTGCGATCCCCAAAATGGCTCTTTTCAAGTGTTTTAGTCTTGTGTGCTTTCATCAATGGGGTTTGTAGGTCTCCACACCTTGTGAAGCCTCCACACTCACTCTAAGGATCTTCCTAGCATCCTAATTCAATACCAAACACTTGGCACTAATATATTTGGTCATGCCTACAAGAAATAAGGAAAAGAGCAGTCATTTTCCCTAGCCAGGCTATAGTAGAGCTTGCCTAAGGCATGATTTTACAATAATCAAAATCAACTTCCTCGACACAAAATTGAGTATTTACACTATACAAAAACTCCATTACTTTAATCCCAAGGGTTGTTAAGAAACTACAATGGGAATTCAAGATGGAGCCATTTTTAGGGCCTTAACCCCTTTGCTTAGACCGCGAATAGTGAAAACAAGAAAGATTTCAAGTACACCTACTAAAACCACATAATGAAAGGACAAAAATACTTTTTAATTGATTAGTGAATCCATGAAGGTATAGTACATAAACTAATCCATTTGGTACAGACTGCAATAAACAATTTGACAAATTTTAATAAAAACTAGGAAATTGCTTTAATTTGCTATTGAAAAATTCAATCTTAGAGATTACAACTTCTTTAAAATGTTTTTAGTGGCCTTATATATGCCTAATCAATAAAATCCAACCACCAATCGGACCTCTAACTACCGATTTGAACATTTTTCCAAAATGTTGTCAAGTCACCATGACAACTTTTACTCTCCAATGCATTCTCACAAATATTGCAAATATTCACACGCTTGACCCCCTATGATGATTTCCTAACATCAAATAAACATCTTTAAAAGCCTAATGAGGCCTTACAAGGAATTTTACAAAATTTTCTATGTGATGTCATTTAAAGCTTACAAAGGCACCTAGGCCCAAAAGAGAGTAAATAAGCTAAGTTTAATGAAAAATCAAGCTACAAAATAAACTCAAAGCGCACTCTTTAACTCTTCAATAGGCCTTTATTCAAACATTAACACAATGAGGATCAGTCAGACCAAAAATTGAAAGCTCACTAAGAAACCTCAGGTGTTGTTGCACCAATTATAAGATTAATAAAGAAAAAGAGAGTATGGGATAAATTAAAGAAGTTAGAATAGTACCAGAATAGTTTCAATCAATTCTAAAACATGAAGAACAATCTCAAGAGATTAGTCCCTAATTAAACAGCTCAAAACAAGTACTCTCAAATTTTCAATGGTAATTGTTTCTCTTGTAATAAGTTGGGACCTAGAGAAAACAAGATGAATTGGACACTACATTCTAAATTTCCTCATATCGTGCTTTCTTTAAGAATTTGCAAATGAAGTTGCAAGCAAGAGAAAGAATTCTTGATGATTTGGTGAGAAGATATAAGAATGAAGTTAGATTTTTGTTCGATAAAAATCATTTTTTAATTAAGGTTATCAAGAGGATTACTTGTTGGTTAAATGCATCTCCTATATGAAGTGTCCATAGAAGATGTCCAAAGTAATATTTATTTTTTATTGAAGATGCCAAAGAGTCCGAATGAGGAAAGGTTCGAGATATTTTCTGAATTGATAGAGAAAATAATCAAGAAGAAAATTTTGTAGGGCATGCCAAATGAATGAAAATATTCTATAAGAATCTCCACATTCCAAGAATATAAGATGCCTCTGGAAAGGCTTTGTAGAATATTCCTTATATGGAATGAAGTTTAGGAAAATCTACAAGAAAACCTAGTAGGTCTATAGTTGCTACTCCTACAATTTCTTTGAACATATCACCACCTTCAAACATAATGATGACATCATTTAGACCTCTTATTAAAGAAAAACTAGTTGACAAAATAAATCCTACGTAGAAAAAGAAAGAGAAAAGAGAGAAAATGAAGCTTTTTAATGATGACGATGATGAGGAAGATGAAAAAGAGAAAAAAGAAAAAATTAATTTCAAAAAAAGGGTGAAAAGATCAAGGGAAACAAAGGAAGAATCAAGTGCAAAAGACAAAAGTGAAGGAAAGGAGAAGAAATCCACAATTGTTTACCGACTATTGCAAATGTAATTGTACAACATGGTGCTTTGAAGAAAATAGAAAAATAGTATGAAAATGTATCTGATGTTGAGATGAAAACATTTGAAAATGTTATTATCATATACACAAGGAATTTTAATATGGGTCCCAATGAGATACAGGTCATGAGCTACCAAAGAGCCTTGCCAATACTCTAAGTATAAAGAGACATGAAGTAGTCTTGGAAGAGGCAAATAAAAGATAACAAGCCTTAGAGAAGATCAATGGATCTTTGACACATGAGGAGAGAGTAAAAGCATCATAGGTGATAGCTACTAAACTAAGGACCATGGAAAGAATCAACATTACTATGGGAGCTTAGACAGAGAAAAAATCAAGAGGTTGATTAAGAAAATTGAGGAGATGGTAGTGAACATCTTAGGTGACATTCTAATTGGTGAGAAAATTTCTCCTCTGAAGAGTGGAGAAGTGTAACAATCAAATCTATTTGTGTTGAAAAATAATAACTACACAATACACATCTTCTACAACAACATGAAGAACAATAAGAAATGGACAATAATCCACCTTTGTAAAATGATCAACAAGATACAACTAAAAAAAGAGAAGTGAAGAAAGAAGAGAGTTCTCCAAAAAACATTAAATGAAACACACATAAATAAGTTCCTCCTTCTCCAATGAACATTGTAAGTATTAATAAAGAGAATGTGGAGAAAATTTTGAAAAAGTATCTGAATGCATATGCAAAAAAGGAGAAAGATGAGAAACAGGGTGAAAGTAGTGATGAGATTCATTAGTGATCATCATTTACATATGGTGATTCATTTAAGGACATGTTGATCTTACAATCATAGCTTCAATCAATGATCGCTACATAGGTACTTCAAGTTCTAATTTAGCAAGATGAAGTAGATCTGGCAAACATTTCTCTATTCCATAAGTTACATCTTGGAGATGTTCTTCACCACTTAACATTGAAGGACATATTTTAAACCCATATGTAGAATAGAGAGATGGTTAATAAAGAAATAAAGGCCTTTCATGAAGGCCTTTTGGAAGTAATCATTAGTGCATCACTACATAGTATACAACAATTGAATCTGCTAACTGATTCATTCAAGGATCATATGTCCAATTTTGAGGTAAACTAAGAGAGAGAAACTAAGAAAAATCTAAATGATAAGAGATTAGATTATTCTCTTATGGATGTAGATTTGCACACAATGAATAGCGGGACAACTTGAAATATTTTAAGATGTGTGTAGATCAAGCCATTATGCTATATCAAATTTAACACAAGTGACTAGTTTCTACAAAGAGCTTAAATGAGATCAGATAGCATCTCTTGAGTCTCTAATTCTGTAGTTAACTAGTGTATATCACTTGAAGAAGGATAAGGATATATTGACCAAAGTAAAATTGAAAAAGTTTACTTGCAATTGTCATTTCTTTATGGACCAAAAGGAAAAGGTAAAGAAATAGGAAAACCAACTTACAAATATTGCTAATCTTAGGATTACCTCTCCCTCAAATTTATATGATACATCTGAGGGGGTTCATTACAAAAGAAGAGTGAAAATCAACCATGTCACAACATATAGTCATCTACAAGGGCATCTTGCCTTCATCTAAGTGAGTTGTGTCAAATTAGGAGAAAGACAATTTTTCTATCGATGCACAAATCTATATGAGTGTTGCATAACATTTTTTATCTAAGTACTAGGTTGCTACATACCTCTTGAACCTAGGAATTTGTGATGAGATTCTGACGTGAGATATTTTGTACCTTTCTGATCTGAAAAGATTCAATCTGTTTGCGTCTGACATTCAAAGGAGTAGTTTTCTCCACACCTCCTTGTCCTGACAAATCAACTTGAATTTTCTATCCCAGGTTTAAATTTTCTTCCCATCCTTAGATTCAACTTTGAATGACTTTAGAAAGTTATTGTTATTATTATTTTATGTCAAATTCTCGTTGTTTGTCCTAGATCTATCATTGCAATTCAAACCTAAATCAAATTCAATTTAAATGCAAATGAGGTGGATTGATTTTATTTTTATTTAGTCATTTTAGGGTTGGATCAATCAAATTCAATCTCCTTAATGTGAGATGGCCTCATGAAATTAGTAGCTTTATTAAACTAATTTAAGTCCTAATTTCACCACCTCATAATAATGTTAATATGTTACACACTATATAATTAGTAATATAGAAAACAATTTACATAATAATTGATTGTTGTTAAAAAACATATGTAATTTGATAAAATTAAAAGATAATTATAAGAAGATATATTTGGTAGAAAAAATATAAAATATCCTCCACATGAAAATTATAATTTATTTATAGAATGATTATTACATTATAAAGCTTTTGTGAAGTAAATAAAATTGTAATGGCCATATAATTAAATCTCATGGTGAAGAAAAATTTATTTGATATCTAACATTCTAATCTTGAAGCATGTAAGACTTCTACTTGTAGCACATGTTCAATTCCACAAATTGTTGACAACACACTAGTACATTTTTCTATTACATGTGTAGTCATTACCAACATGAGACTTCTCATTTGACCCTTTGGAAAAGGCATTTTTCCACCATATCTTTCTTATCTTGAATAGATCTATTAAATGCATCTGTTTTCATGTAGATAAGTTGTGACAATCTTGCTTAATTGAGAAGTAAATTTTGAAAGCAACTTGGCAATTCAACATATTTGAACAATTCTTGGTTCAATTCAGTAAGTCCATCTTCAATGACATCATAGACATGGTCTAAAGCTACTTCTTCCAAGGCTCTAGGATTGTCCTTCATATAACATTCTATCGCAGAAGCCAACTCGCCATATTCTCTTTCGGCCTTATGTTACCATTCATTAAAATATAATTTATCAATACTAGCACTGGATAAACTCTATCCATGGTAATAATAGCATTAAACACATTATTGAATATAAAAGAATAAATAACATTTACTTGTATAGCATATGATAATATTGCATTACCTTGAATGTTTTGGTATCATTAACTAGCCTTGTAGATAAGCACACAAGATAGTGAGCTTTTGATCTCTCATCAATTTGGCATAGAATACTATCAGTAATAACTTCTCCCATTAAATGGATGGAAGTGAGAATACTTGTACCAAAACCTATTGAAACTTTGGATATAGTTATGTACTCATCCCATCTAGGAACATGCTTATGCTTAGACCACTCTGCTTCTTTTGTAAAAGATTCAAGTTGAACCTTCCACTGATCATATAACTGCCACCTTAGAAATTTTGCTTTGATGAAATTTAGATAAGTATTTTCAAATTTTATAGAATACTTACCATTTTTTTGAAGTATTCAAGCATTTCATTTCCTTGCACCTTACATGCTTTCTCAGCTAACTCATTGATTGTATTGTATAATCCAAGGAAGAAAATTTTTATATGCTCTGACATATGATCTAACATATATAAATCCCACCTACAAGATCAAAAAAACATAATAATGATACTTTATTCAAAGCTCAACCATAACTCTCTTTTTTTCCAAAAATTATTTTATAATAGTAAAAATTAAATAAAAGTTTAGATACAATTGCCTTTTTAAAATATAATATAATGAAAATTTTATTAGACAATCCAAATACTAAATTCAAACCTCTACTATTTAGATACCTAATTTTTCAGGTTAAATATTATATTTTACCATATTTAATTTTAAAGCATATAACTTTTAAATTTGAAATATAATTAAACAATACAATACAAACAAATGTGATAGTACTAGCCAATTAATTTGGACCTTCAAATTAGTTCCATACTACTATCACAAAACCCTTTTCAAAATATACCTCTCAAATACTTCATTGAATAACATAATCTCTTCAAAAGAGCTATATTTATCATATAGATCATCAAGAATAACAATAAGACAACCAACTTTTGTAGTTGCAATTCTACAATCGCCATAATCAGGTTCAAACATGCCAGCTGCCACCACGAAATATATCTCTATATGCCTCTCCCGAGTAAATTTCAACTTCCTAAAGCCAGAATCTATCCACCACCTGTATTAAAGTTGATCCTATCAACTTAAAACTACTAATTAAACTGTTAAATTATTTGTAATAAAACAATTATTTTATCAAAATAAGAAAACAATACTTATGGACTTGTTGAAGCTCTTTTTGGTGTATGGACTGTACTGCATTGAAGTCCAATTTAGCCAGCTCAATATACTTTTCATTGTTCATATAAGGCAACCTGTATATGATAATGAAATTGTTTTCCATAACTATATCAATAGCAAAACCAATATAGAAAAAAAAATTTTAAAAAATTGTAAAGAATTTAAGTGCATTCAGCTAGTATTGTCACTTCAATGTTCAGTTCAAGTATTGTATGAAATGTTTTAAATGTATGAGTTAAATGAAAAACTTAAATATTAACGTGGTGATTTTTAAATTTGATAGAATAATCAAATTTTAATCAATGTTGCAGACCATATTCCATAATCTATTATAAAGATGAGTTAACTGCTGATAGATTTCCACAATCCATACAAACATCTATTCTATGCTTCTGAATTTGTAAAGAAATAATGATCATCATAATTGCAGATCATTTTCTAAGTAACTCATCCTGATAATAGATCATGCAGCATGATCTAAAAAAAACGATAAAATATTGATTACCCACAAAATCCAAAAATCATCAAATGAATTTATATTATAAACAGTGAAAAATTAATATATTTAAACTTAAAATATTCTTAAATAGAAGGCTAAGTAATAGAATCTTACCTATAGAAGGTCTTCGCTAGCCAAGTTTTATTTGAAAGCCACGAGCCTTCTATATAAAATCTTGCCTCTAGTCTGGGCAAACTCCGATGGAATCCATATTTCAACTCGTAGTCCACCTACAAGTAAACTTACAGCTTGTATGAAGCAAATATAGGTTTTTAATGTATGAAGCAAATTGTAACAAATATATGTGCAGTTAATTGTTGGCCATTTTTACAATTAAACTTACAGCGAAAGACCCACTGACATCTCTTGCAAGAGCAAAAGAATTATTCGTTTCACGAAGATTTCGCAGGTAAGTTGCCGTGAAGGTTTTTGCTTCTTTCATTACCGTTTCTCCAGGAAAACCTATTTCGGAGCATTTATAAAGACTCAACATATCTTCAACCCCTCTGTGTGTTTTGTCAGCAAAACTAAAGAACTCTCTTTTCTCATTTTCAAAAATTTTCAGAACCTCTGCAAGACACATTGACAGCTACTAAATGTTTATTGCATGTGGTGAAAATAAATTGAAGGCATTCGAGCTTAGCAGTTACACTTATCTTGATTGGATGCTTAAATATAGTACTTCTGTAAGATTACCCAAATGTTGCTAGTGATGTTAAACCTTGGAAATAAAAGATTTAAACAATATTGAAGTTAAATCCAAAACTATTTCTCCGTAGGAGGTAAGAAAGGTTTTATATATCAAATTGCAGTATAGTAAACCAATAATTACCATCTTTACCTGCAGATACATCATAGCCATGCAATCTCAGGATCCTAAAGCCCATAGCCGTATCATTTACATTTACAATGGTATCGTTTCTTCCCCTTCCGATGCCTCCATTAGACCAAAATCTATACTAGAAATATAATTGTTAAGACTGGTGAAACATATTATTTTACTTTGAATTCTAATAAGATTAACATGCATGTGTAATATTTTTTTCCTGAAGTTTCCTTATAAATAAAACTAGGAAATGATTGAAAGGAGTGACCTGTATACATAATCCAATGCATGTTTGATTTCCTCTTTGAAATAGCGACCAATTCCAAGACGTTCAACAGTGTCAACGGCAAGAAGGCGCTCGTGGAGATCAGAAGGATAAACACAAGGCACTGTCATCAATCACATAACAAATAAACACGTGAGATAAGATTACATGATATAGTGATTATCTTACTTTCGCTATTTTTGTTGCCAATATCAGAAACAATATTGAAGCTGTTAGATGTAGTAAACAAATTATTTAGTTTCTGCACGGACAGACAACAGGGACTCTCCACTGTCTCTAGCTGAGCAAGTAATGACATCTGTCAATCATGCATTTAACCTTCGCCTTACCTTATCTTTTTTATCACTCAACCTTATCTCTAGCCACTTACCCATGATAAATGCTGCACCAATCTAAGAGAATTCATTATGTATTGTTTTATAAAGTCAATGAGAAGATAATATCAAAAAGTTCATATTTGAATTTCTCCTCCAATCCATGTTTTTAACAGAAACAGATTAAAAGATATATAAAAGATCTTACCGTGGTCTCCACAAATTGTGACAACAGAGTTAATGAATTCCAGAAATATTTTGTCTCCTGTGTGCATATAAAGACAGGCAGTGGATGCTAGGGAGCCTAACATATATCCATCCTTTGGATAGAACTTCAATACTTTTCTCCAATCTATAACCTCTTGTAATCCCTCCAACGAAAGGAAAAGAGATGTCGGTAGGTTATATAAAATACCCATATCATTCCTGATTTTACAAGGAAAAGTAATAATTAGATTTCAAACTTTAGATGTAAAAAATACAATTTTCAAAGCTCCTAGGTTTACTTCACTTACTCTTTAAGCTGAGCTTCCCTTATTGCAAGAATTCTTTGAATGAATGGTAATTCATTGGAAATACCCAGATTTAGAGCATTAGCTTCCTTCAACAAAGAAGAAAAGAGAATCACAAATCCACTTGGCTGATTGCCATACCCTCTTTCATCTAAAGAGAGCGAGGTTTGATAGTTAACAAAATCAATTCCTGCAAATGAGCACCAAAAAAAACATTGTCAATTCAAAATTAGATTTGAACCAAAAAAAAATTTTAAAAATTACTAATTGTGTCTAAGAAATTGCTAATTAGGACATAATCTAATATTTTATCAAAAAACATTTGAGAAATGTATCATGTATCTCACCCTTTTGCACTTGCGTCTCTCCCAGCTTCCATATTCTAAGTGCAATGACACATGAAAGAGTAATAAGAAGTCTATCATGTGATAAGTAAAATGGTTCTCCTCCCCAAGATCCATCACTCAACTGATTGCAGACAACCCAGTTCAGCGTTTGTGGAAACTGAGGTTGGGAAGGGTTGTCAATGGATGCTATTCTGGCTATCCATGCAGTGTCATATGCAGATGGGTTTAGTTTTCCATCCTCCATAGACTGGAACATATTTCTAATATCTTCTATCAGTGCTTCAATGTGTTTGTGGTGTTCCAAAGGCTGAAATAATAAACATAATTTATTAGAACATATTTAATAAACATAATAACTATGAATCTAACTAAAAGTTATACAATCGAATTAAAAAATACTTTCATACCCTGCAAAAACACTTCATACTTTCCACTCAATGGAAGAACATATTTTTGATACGCTACCTAAAATACGTCCTGCTTATCACAATCATATAACACTAACAAAAAAGCTTCTTAGGAACCTATCAAATCTAAATGTAAATGTTCGTCACAGTCGCACAATATTCTATTTTTCCTACTTATAAGGAACCTATCAAATCTAAAATAGTTACCTAGTCCACTTTGCATGCATTCTCATACTCATGAATAACAAAGATCACTACGTACCATGTGAATCTCTGTAAGAGAGTTAATTGCATCGTCATTCCACATACTGGGAGGGTACACAGTGGCAGCCATTCTCGGTCTCTGAATAAAGAGAATTGACTATGTTATCTTATAAAAAATAACATTTCTTCAAGAAAATCCATAACATATCCATAATTTTCTAGAATATACAACAGATATATTAGAAATAAACAGATATGTGAATAACACTTACTTTCAGTTTTGTAATGGCGAGTGGCTTGGAACCCTTTTCTACAACGTGTTTGGCTCTGAAGCTTAAGATGGGTCATCATTTTATAGAGCGTGAAAATGGAGAGTATGGAGAGAATGGCCAGATCACTTTTGCAGAATCCTCAGTCCTTTGTCTAACATGCTTGTCACCTTCCTAACTTCTAATTTTCTATCATTCAATTTTGTCTAGTATCAATAAAGATTTCCACGTCATTGATAGGGAGTAGTTGTGTCTATGCAGCTGACAAAACCATTCTTTTATGCATTACCAGAACATTTTTATACATTATCAAGAAACTAATTTTATCCGCTGCATAGCCAGAGCCTTGATTGCATTTATTCCATTCCTTAGTAGGATAATAAAAGATGTATTATTTGAATGTGTCCCTTAAGAATGATTTCTAATATAGGTTTAAATCCTTATATAATCGTTCCCTAAGATTTCGCGACATTTTTCACCTTAATATTAGCTCCTCGTTAAAATATTGAGTTTACCGTATACCTTGAAAGTTTTAATTTGACTAGTCTGGTATCCGTACTTGTATACGGAAGCGAGCCAAAATAAGTGGGCCTAAAACGAAAGGGACAGTATTCTCGCCTTTACCAAAGGATGGCTATATGTCTTTGTAGCACAATTGTATATTTGTCTTTTCTTGCAGATACTAATTAATTGATTTATTTATATGTGATGCTGCATTTTTAGGACATACGAATGGTTTTTTTTTTTTTATGTGAGCATTTTCCACATAACAAGATTTGATTTCATGTGGGTTCATTAAGAACCTTTCAATTTCAGCACAAGATCGAGAGTTTATTGAAATGGATCACTTTTCAATTTCACATAATATTTTATAATTTAAAAATTTATTACAACATATAATTTGATTTGTTATATTTGTTTTTTTTTATGTCGAGAATGTTGGACTCAAGAAGATTTGATTCCTCATGGGCTCACTAAGAACCTTTCAACTTCAACACTAGACCAAGAGCCCATTGACATGAATTTTACATAATATTTGATAAATTTAAAATTTATTAGATCATATATTTTGATTTGTTATATTTGTATGTATAATTTTATAATTTTTTATTTTTTATTTTTAATTATAATATTATAAATTTTAAATTTATTACATGGTATAATCTAATGTGTTATACTTGTATATAGTTGTCTATAGAATTTGATGGTCTGTCAACATTTTTTTAAACATCAGTTTATATACTAGAATAAAATAGATATCTTAAAAACATCTCTCTAAAAAAATGTCTTTAGATATCAATAGGAACTAGTTTATTTAGCAAAAACTGTTTATTTTACTTTAAATTTTACTCTATATAATTTTTATGTAATAAAAGTTTTTTATTTTGATTTCTCATTCCATATAAGTATTTATATTAAAATTTTAAACTTATTATCAATATTTTAAAATTTATTGAAAACAAAAAAAAAATTATTTTGTATTTATACATCTATGTAAAACTTAAAATTTTGATGAGGTCATAATTTAGTGTTTATTTTCAAAATATTATGTTTATAATTAATATTAATATTTTTACATATAAATAATTGTAAAATTTAAGATATAAGGTAAAATTTTGTTAAGACCATGACACTACATCATACCCCTCGCTACCATTTTACTCTTTATATTTTCTTTATTAGTTGTTATGTCCCTATTGCGTGGGCAGAAGCGAAAAATAGTGGGCATATAACAAAAGGAGTGTTTCTCTCTTTTGACAAGAGAATCGATACCTATATGCATTTCATATATGTCTTTGTTATATAATCTATAAAGTTATATTTTACTTTTGTTTAGTAAATTGAAATTCCTAATTTTTAAAAGTCAATGCCAAGTTTCAATACAAAGAAAAAATAAATTTTATAAACATTGTTTGAAACATGAACTTTATTTTTATTATTTTTAATTTGATTATTTGGATATTTTTGAATTTTGTGTGGCATAATATATTTATACAAATAATAATATTAAGAAAATAAAAAAGTCAAATATTATATAATGGTACATGAACATTAAATTCATCAAATAACTTCATTATATACTTTGATATTTATAGTTTCACCTATATTTTGATTGGCTTATTTAAATATTGTTTTTGATAAAGATAAAGGGGTTGTACATGGACACAAAACCAAGAGTTTTATATAAACTGGCCATTAGCCAACCAAACATAAACCAACAACAAAACAAGGGAACACCCTAAACCGAGCTCAAAAGAAAAAAGAAACAACATGCAACAAAACATAGCACAAACAAACACTCAATTAAGAAAGTGCACCAGCTTCTTGTTCTTCTGGATGATAACCTTGTTGATTTCCTCCAAGTCTTCCATAATGAACCTAGAGGTACCCTTATTGCCCGTAGTTTTATTGCCACAGCAGAGTCTTCACTGCCCAATTCTTTCTTTCTGTTACTATTACCGGGATAATCACTGTCAATAGGATTGGATCTATACTCTGCCACCATGGCATTGTTCTTTTCTAGCCCCTCCATACTATTTATCATGGCCTCCTTTCTTATGTTTACTAGATTCTTAAGGTTATTCTTGATCTCCTCCATAGACTACTCAAGCTTCTCAATTGTTTTCTCATGATTACATTTTATAACCTCCACATCATGGGAAAGCTTTTGGGTCATGATCACAAGATTCTCCATTTTGTTAGGCTCAGGCGAATTAGTGAAGATATCAATTATCTCCTTAGTCCCCTCTTTGAGTGTATCAATCTCCTTCCCCACCCACTTCCAATAGTTCTCCTGGCTTCTAGTCGCTTCCATCACTAGATCCGTAAGAGTACTTTCCTTCTGTAAGCCACTATCCACATCTTTAGGTAGAGTCCCCTACTTCTCCTTCAGGACATGAAGAGGAATGTCCAATTTGATTTCCTAGTCCAAGCTCTCCGGACCATAGTCTTTAGCAACCAACTTCTTCTTTTTGGAATAAGGCTCAATTTGAGAAACCATCTTGCTGGTCGATTTATATTTACTTGCAACCCATCTGGGGGGGTTCTTACTACTATGGGTTCCAGGAGTGACTAACATCTCACCCTCTTCTACCTACTTGTAATCAGGGCTAACAAAAGGTTTGGCGCTCCCACTATCCTCCATCTCCATATCCATATCAGAGACATCTTGAACATCAGTATTAAGGATTTGGCCTTTCTCAGAGAGAGAGGGAACAACTTCATGGGCTTTGGCATACTCCATAATGAGCACAATAAGCCCTTCATGGAGTACCGGATTATTCAGATTCTCGGCATGTTTTTCTAGACTATTGTCTGAAGAAGAAACCAGATAGAATAGAATCGAAAAATAATATTAATATAATGTTTAACTTTATTTTTAAAATGTTTAAACAAATAATAATATTAAGAACAGAAAAATGCCAAATATTATATATATATATATAACATATCAGTATAATATTTACTACATTTTTAATCCTACTTTTTTTTTATAATTTCACTTTTTTTTTTATCAAACTATTCTTACTATAATGTTTAATTTTATTTTTAATATAGATTTATAAAGGATGATTTAAGTATAATGTTTACTACATTTTTAAAAATATTTTTTATAAAATAATGGATAATATGTTTTTAAAAATAAAATTTATATATAAGGATTAAATAATTGTTCCTTTGAGTATATGGAATTTTTTATTTTCTTTGTTATTTCAATTGAAAAATCCAAAGGCGAGAAATAAGTTAGTATATGTGTCATTAGGAATAGTCTTATTATGGCCCCACAAAATGTTGAGATTTCAAAAATATGACTAATCAAAATGGACGAAAATTAGATTTTTATTTACATGCATATAAATTGTTTTTGATAAAGATAAATGGGTTTTACACATGTATATAAATTCTTCATATACATAAAGCTAAAAATTAAAGTTGATTAGTACATGAAATTTGTTTTTATTATTTTTATTGATTATTTAGATAATTTTGAATTTTGTGTGGCCTAAAAATTAAATATTAAATTCATTAAATAACTTCATTATATACTTTATTTTTTATAGTTTCACTTATGTTTTTAGTTAAAATATTGTTATATAATGTTTAATTTAATTTTTAAAATATTCATACAAATTATAATATTAAGAAAGGAAAAAAGTTAAATGTTATATATAGACTTAAAAAGGGAAATTTAAGTATCATATTTACTACATTTTTCATACAATTTTTTTAATAGTTTCGCATATGTTTTGCCTAAAGTGTTGCTAATATAATGTTTGATTTTAGTTTTAATATAGATTTAAAAATCAAGATATAAGTATAACCTTTGCTACATTTTCAAAACTACTTTTTTATAGAAACCATGAATAATAATTTTTTAAAATTAAAATTTATATATAAATATTAAATAATTGTTAATTTATGCATGGGCTATTTTATTTTCTTTGTTATTTCACTAAGATAAGACAATAAATAAGGTGATTTTTGAGTTTCTTACATTAGAAAAGCGCCTACATTCTCCTAAATTATAAGATTAGTTGTCATTACAAGTGGAAAACTAGGTAAATAAGTTTTGATTAATAAAAGCGGTATAGGCCCATATCATTACATGTCCACAGAGTGACACCTGGGCCGCATGAGGGATGCACAAATAGCCTAAAAAAAACCCACTAACACAAACCAAAAACATGACAAGGCTACTAGAATGCTAGCATAGAAACTAGAAAACTAGTAAAAATGAAACACATGTAATAGAAAACCAGCACAACCACCCAGGAAAGACACAAACAGATGGCCAACTACATGGGGGAGTTTTTATGCTACCAATCCTACCATATACTTAATACTTTATCAAAGAATGACACCTATTTGGAAGACCCAATTCTAGAGATGAAAGACACCAAGGAAGAATTAGGGGTGGCTTTTGTAACCAAGGACTCCATGAGGCTTGAACTCACAATTAGGGCCTTAGTCCATTTTCATTTCTTCTCCCTTTACCTTTTCAAATTGGCTCGTATGGTTTAGATATCTTATAAAGAGGCTTTATGCATGTTGGCTGCATTCCTACAGGCCAAATTGGCCTCCTCAATTTTCATTTTAAGGGCGTTCTAGGAGCACTTAATTTCTTTAGCTCCATTTTAGTCCCAGTCATCTTTAGCTTGGCATCCATGTACTCAATCCTTTCGTTCACTTTGTCCCACTTCTCCGTAAGACCAACAAATTAATTATCTGACCTCCAAATTTTATCATCATCAATAACCTCAAGCCAAGTATTATCCCTAGCTTCTACCTTTGCAACCCCCTCCAACCTATTAATTTTCCTTATCACCACATTCATCTACCCAAAAAGTCACTTCAATAAACCTTCATGTCTTTGTACATCATCGCGAATTCCTTCACAATCTTGGTGAGGATCATAATAACACTCGAGGGCTTAGTATTAGCAAAGGGGGAAGGGTTAATATCTTCATTAACATTAGTGGTAGGGGATCAATCCAAGCCATGGGGCATAGGTGAGTTGGAAAAGTTTAACTTTTCAAACAATCATAACTTTTGAATGATAAGAGTCTGTTATGGGAATTTTAACCAATAGCGAATAGGGATAAAATGAACAGTACCCAAAAATATTTTTGCATGACAAAGACCCAAGAACAATATTTTGACATTTTCTAGATAGAGGGTAGCAAAAAATGAAGTGTTATAATCTCACAAACGGTGAAGTGGGTTTACAAAAAACTTTTCCATTAGTAAAAATGGTACTAAGAACATACTCACAAGATGGTTTCTCTTGATACTTTTTTATTTTTGAAATTTAATTGTTTTTGCATCTAGATCAACACAAAAAATTCAACAATTCAAAAGTTTAAATTTTAGATGTTTAAAAATTAGGGCAACACTAGTATAAAGAAGTTGATTTGAAGAACAAATGAATATTGGTTGAAGATGGTCCATGGATGTCTACCTTGGGTAAAAGCATAATGTTGTTTCACACTTTTATAAAGGAACTGGCCAACACAACTAAAACTATTTAACTTCGACTGCATAAAAGTGACATTTCTAAACTGGACTTTGAAATGATGTAAACTTATCAAAAGTAGAAATCTGAATTAAATTTATGTCTGTTATTTAAAAAAAAAAAGGAAAATAATTGATATTTATTTTATAAATTCAAAGATAGGTTTTTCATTACTGAAAAATACTGAAAATTGGGGGTTCTAGTCGGCATCACTTAAAAAAATGAAACCGGACATATTTTGTTATGATTTTTTTTCCCAAATAGAGAACATGTATATGTAGTGTTAAAAATAAAAAATAAGAAAATTGATGTATATTTTTCTCGTTATAATATTTTGAAGGCCAACATAGCTAAATTTGACAGTTTTCATTTGGCATCACCTTTTGACTACTAAATTGGTCATTAACCCCCCAAAAAAAACCCTTTTCGAGAAGATTCTCTCATCTAGTGAAACAATAATATTCCTCTACGTTTAAGAGGGGCAAATCCCTCGCATGATAGGGGGTTTTAGGATTTTGGTGTACTTCAAACCTAAAATTAAATAAAGGAGAAAATATTAAACTAAAAGAGGTTAAATAACAAAACCCCTATTGGAAGACATATGAATACCAGGTAGGATTCCATAAATGATAGCAATTACAAAATGGGTTATCATGAAATAGGTTTAGTCATGTAATTATAATGAAAGAGATACAATAAACCTCAACATATGAAGAGATAGGTTGTACTAGTACATGCAAGTCAAGATACCAAAAAATGATGTATTTCATCAAATCGATTACATAGATCATTGAAATAAAAACCAATAGATTCCACCAATAAATAAAGAGATTACTAGTTCAACATATGAGAAATTAGTAAGCATAACTCACAAATACATTAAAGACATATGAACTCAATTTAATTTTTGTTATTCTTTTAAATTTATACAAGTTAAAAAACCCTTAAGTACAAAGGTATGAACATCAAAAGTTCTCAGATAATTTCTCTACAAAATTTTGTTGAGTTTACTCTCTATAAAAATCCCTCATTAGAATAATATATCTCTTATATTTATAGAATTTTCCTTATAAATTTTTTTTTTTGAATTTATAACTAAATTAGAGCATAGTAGTTATTTCAACACTTTAGATAGAGGGTAGCAAAATTGAAGTGTTAAAATCTCACAAACGGTTAAGTGGGTTTACACAAAACTTTTCCATTAGTAAACATGGTACTAAGAACATACTCAAAAGATGGTTTCTCTTGATGATTTGTGAACAATCATAATATATAAAGCCTTTTACAATAAAATGATATTGTGTATATCTTGCAATTATGACAACCCATGCATTAAAATTTACCTTAAGATATTTTGCCAAACAATATACATGTTGGCTAATGCGTTCACACAAACTATACACATTTGCTTCATAAGTTTCTAAGGCCTTTTCAATAGTCAATTTTGTGAATATGATACAATCACTGCATGCCATTGTGTTGTGCATCATTCATGTTAGAACTTTGGACCGTGGGGCATAGGTGAGTTGGAAAAGTTTAACTTTTCAAACAATCATAACTTTTGATTGATAAGCGTCTAATCTGGAAATTTTAACCAATAGCAAATAGGGATAAAATGAACAGTACTCAAATATTTTTGCATGACAAAGACCCAAGAACAACATTTTGACATTTTCTAGATAGAGGGTAGCAAAAATTGAAGTGGTAAAATCTCACAAATGGTGAAGTGGGTTTACACAAAACTTTCCTATTAGTAAACATGATACTAAGAACATACTCAAAAGATGGTTTATCTTGATGGTTTGTGATTTTTGAGATTTTTTTTTTTTTTGCATCTAGATCAACACAAAAAATTCAACAATTCAAAAGTTTAAATTTTAGATGTTTAAAAATTAGGGCAACACTAGTATAAAGAAGTTGATTTGAAGAACAAATGAAAATTGGTTGAAGATGGTCTGTGGATGTCTACCAATGTTTTTTCTTAATTTTTTAAAAAACTAACAGACATAAATTTAGTTCACATTTCTACATTTGATTAGTTTTTATCATTTCAAAATTTAGTTTAGAAATGCCACTTTTATGCAATCTAAGTTAAACAATTTTAGTTGTATTGGTCGGTTCCTTTATAAAAGTGTGACACAACATTGTGTTTTTACCCAACGGTAAAAGTACAAACCTATGTCACACTTTTACAAAGCAAAAGGCTAACACAACAATAATTGTTAAATTTTGTCGCCATAAAAGTGTCATTTGTATTTTGAATTTGAAGATGATGTAAAATGATTAAATGTATAAAATTTGTTGAAGTTTAATTCTACTATTTTTTGAAAAAAAAATTTCAATAATTCATATATTTTTTTAAGCTTTAAATTCCAATTTTTTATTACTGAAAAACATTGAAAAATATGGGTTCTAGTTCCCACCTTAAAAGAAAATGTAAATCAACTTTTTTTTTTTCTGATTTTGATATCTATTTTAGATCACATATTTATACAGTGCATGAAAAAAAAATTAATTTTTGATGTATATTTTCTTTGTTATAGCATTTGGAATTCGAATACACTAGAATTTGATAGTTTTTGTCTCCCACCACAATTTGTCTATTCAATTTATGATAATAAAAAAACTAAAAATACTCTTTTGAAGAAGACTCTCTTCTAGTGAACTATATTTTTTTCAATTTTTTTTGAAGTGATTCGATATTTTTTTTTGTTTTTCAAAGTAGCCTATTATTGAACAAAAGAATACCTAGTTGTAGTATTTATAATATTTTATATTTTAAAAGTAATCAAAATATTATAAAAATTATATGAGTAGAATAGTGACTTTGATCTCTACAACAAGCTATTTTTAGTTTTTTTAATAAGTTTAATTTACCTATTGAATTTTGTTGCAGAAGTGATAAGTTTGAGAAAATCATCATTTTTGTTGATGTGGCTGGAACTTGGCATTACACATGGGATCTTCCGGCTGGAAGTGTTCTAGCTGGAAGGGTTCTGACTGGAACTATTCAAAAATAGTTTCGATCGAAACCACTTTCGGTCAGAACTGTGAGGGCCAACACGACCGGTCGTACAAGCGACTGATCGCTTGAACCACATAAAATAAACTTTTTTTTTCTCATTAAAAAATCCAAAACAACCAAGTGCGAAAATAATAAGAGTTATTTTTGCAAAAAATCATTTTTTTTCTCAAATAAAGTGGTATTTTGGAGCGACTAGGAATATTATAAAGGGGCAAATATTTCTAATTTTATAAAGGGGCGAAGATTTTGATTTTTTTTTGGAAGGCGTCTACCCTTTCCAAGTATGTTATTTTAAGTTATTTTTTCAATCATTCTTAATTTAAAATATTAGATGTTTATTTGGAAATTAAATATTTTTTAGATTAAATTGAAAACTTTATTTTATTATTCGTTAATTGTGCTCCAATCATTTATTTTCAATTATGTTAGCTTAAATTATTTTTTCAATTATTGTTATTAAATCATGCTATTAATGTTATTAAATCATGTTCATTGTACATTGCATAGTCAAATGTAGAATCCAAGTAAACCTGATTTCTTACTCTTTAGATCAATGCTCTTATTTCTTGAATCTTGTTTTTTCATTTTCTAAATTTTAAAAATTGGAGTTTAAGACAAATGATCTAAATGGATGAAATTTACATTTTTCATTTACTCAATTTAAAAAGTTTAAGAAAACAAAATTATTTATTACATTTCATTAATCGCATTTTGTTTGTTAAGAACAAGGAAAAGTAACTAGATATAACATTTACTATATGAGTAGATTAATTCTTATAAATTCACATAGTTAAAATCTAACTAAATATTGAATTTGTAAAATATATTTAAACACTTTAATGAAATTGAGTATATATTCAACACTATTTAGTACTGAATTACATTATATTTTATTTCCTAATACTTGACTCAAATTCTCTATATATTAGCTAAGTGATTTCAAGCAATTAATGTTATTAAATCATGCTCATATGTATATTGCATATAGTCAAATGTATCTAATTGAAGTATACTTAATTTCTTACTTTATATCAATGCTCTTAAATTTCTTGAGCCTTATTTTTTAATTTTCTAAATTATAAAAATTGGACTTCAAGTCAAATAATCTAAATGGATGAATTTTACACATGTTAAGTTTAAGAATGCAAAATTATTTATGCATTTCCCTAATTATATTTTTTTTGTTAATAACCAAGGAAAAGTAACTAGATATATAACCTTTTTAGTTCAAAGCACTAAATTTTGAAGATCTGCATATTTGCATATTTTTTGTTTTTAGGTTCAAAGCATGACATTTTGAAGATCTAAATATTTTTTGCAATGGAGAATAAGAGGAATAGATCAAGGTTGTATGATCATAAAAGGGATAAAAGATGAAAGGTCATACAAAACATAGTCAACAACAATCTATTGTTGTTCAAGATCAACATGATGATGTTCAAGAAACATCTACTCAAGTACGAGATGAATTTTTTTTCTTGTATGGAAAATTTGATGGAAATGGATGAAGATAGTCTTTTCAATGAAATTCCATCTAAAGGTATGATACCTGAAAGCACATTAAAATTGCATTGTAAGAAATTGTGGGATGATTATTTTAAAATAAGTCTATTATTGGAAGAGCACAATTATTTTCTAAGTTATTTAGGAAAAGGGAAACGAAACCTGTTTTGGAGTTGTTGAGTGTTGGTAATAAGAAAAGTTCTCCTGATACATTATTAAAAGAAACTATAATTGAAAATTTACAGGAAGCATTGAATTGTATTGACAACACAAGTCGAGGTGTTGATTTAAGTGATGCACATAGGGCATTGATGACTATGATTACTAGTAAGAAATTGACTCATAGAAATAAGTTAATTCAATTTCTTAATTAATGCATGTATCTAGAATAATTGTTCAAATATACATTAGGAAGAGAAATATGTTCGATGAAAACATTGAAAATAATTAGGTAAATATCTGTAGGGTTCCTAGAAAATATAGAATTTTTGAAGATGTAAAAAGATAGGTCATTGATTACTGGACCAACCAATCTCATTTTTCTTCCAATAGAAGGGACACTATACAGATGCTAGATGAAGATGGTAAAAAGATTATACATCCAAAACATTTCTTAGATACAACACAAAGTGAGTTGTTTGAAGCATTCAAGCAAGAATTTTTAGATGTAAAGATTTTCCAAAGGATGTTTGAGAGATTGTGTCCTTTCTTTGTACATATAAATAAGGTACGTGAAACTTGTTGTTGTCGATATCATGTTGAATTTTATCTACACTTGCAGTGATATAAAAAGTTCATGGAAACAATTAATCCAAATCTAGTCATTCCTACAAGTACACCATAATTTGTGAAGTCTATTTTATGTGATAAATTAAAAGATTTAGATGAGTTCAAAATACAATGTATAAAAAATGAATGCAATGATTGTGGATTTTTGAGTAAGTTTGTGTTGCAAACTAAGAATATTGATATTTATGCACTAGTTATATGGAAGAGATTTGAATATGAGACATACCAAAGTAAGTCAGGAACTGAATCCAAAAAAAAATGTTGAAAGAGAGTGAATTGCCCTACATTCAATCTATAGATAGATTTTGTAATATGATATATCCACACATCCAACATTGTCATGGTGCAAAATGGCAAGCTAAACCATTTTGTGATTCAAAGAATTCTTTTCCACCAGGTTGTATTCTTTCAATTGTAGATTTGTCCGAGAACTATACATTTAGTCATCACACAGAAATACAAACTCAATATTATCATTTCGATCAAGTTGCAATATTTGTACAAGTTTTCTATAAACATGCACAATTTCATGTGGATTGTATAGAGAGTACTCAAAATGAATGCATTATGATCAAGGAGGTTCATATCTATATCAATGATGATATGTGTCATGATAGGATCTATGTAGCACATTGTTTTGGAATGTTTTTTGAAGATATTAAAGATTATGGGATAGAATGTACACAAAATTGGATTTGGTCAGATGGATGTGTTGGTAAGTACATTAGATTTGAAATTGATTATTTAAGTTGATTTTTTTCTTATATATGATTTGACAGTATATAACAGGTCAAAATTATATATATATATATATATATATATCTGTGTGTGTGTGTTATTCATGTTAGGGCAATTTAAGTCTGCAAAATCTTTTAACTAGTTATCCCTACAACATGCTCAACACAAAATAATTTTTTTGTGAAACTTCTTTGAGAGTGGACATGGAAAAGGAGAGCATGATCGAGTAGGAGCATCTATGAAGCATGCACTTGGCAACATGAACTTGCAGGTAAATTATCTTCATATTTGTGTAAAAATTTAATTTTCTTCATATTTGTGTACAATTTTAATTCTCTTCATAGATTAATTTAAATGTGTGTGTGTGTGTGTGTGTGTGTGTGTGTGTGTGTGTGTGTGTGTGTGTGGGTTATCCAATTTTCTAAAGCAAGAGCTTCTATACAAGTAACACCATACATAGTTCTAATGATATTATTGAATGGTGCAAAAACCATTTTGTTGGTCGTGATACAACTTACAACAAGCATTATTTTTGGTAAGTTAAAGTTATATATATATAAAAAAAATTCTTAAACATTAAATTGTTCTTAAATTATTTTTAGAATTTGTGTCTGTGTGTGTGTGTGTGTGTGTATACATGCATTTGTGTGAAATGAACTAAAATTGATTAAATAATTAGTATTATTGGATATTGATTGATCAAATCCTTATAATTGTCAATCAATTAATGGTATTAGAAGTTTTCATTAAGTCATGACTATGGGATTTAGCAAGCCTAGTGTTATTCTTGCAAGAGGAAAATCATGCTTTTGTGTTGATTGCATTGTGAACAACACAGATACTCATTGTCAAAATATTGGTAATGGATATGTTTTGCAATGGGAAATGAAATAATTTTACACAATGCCTCCTTATGAAGATAGTGAAATTATTGATATTCATGATCCTCTATATTCAGATGATTATGAATGTGTTTTTGATTTAGTTTTATAGGTGTGTGCATGCATATTTTGTAAATTATATATGTACATGTACAAATTTTTAAATTCTTATTTAAATTAATAATATTCAAAATTAATTTAAAAATGTATAATGAACTAGAATATTGCTTGAAATATATATACATGTGGTCTATTTTCACAGGTGATATTTTTGTAGTGATTGTTGATCCTAACAATACTGAAAGTGTAGATTATTATCTATTGAGATGCACACAACCAAAATGAAAGTTATTGGAATCAGTCACTGATGATGATGGGCAACAATATCTCATTGGTTCAGTTGTTGTTTAAGGCACCTATTATCAACAAATAAAGATAGATACAAATGGTGTAACATTCATAGATTATATGCCTGGCCAGAAAGTTCTACACTATAGTTACTTAGTAATAGCGACAAGATTGCAGTTGGAGACATTGCCAAAAAGAGGATGGGGAAACCAAAAGTGGAGGTTGCCTATTGAAGATCATTAAAAAATTTTATAAATTATAAAAGATAGGGAGGATCTAGATTATATGTACCAGGAGCTTTAAGTTCACTTGTCATGTTTGCACAAGTAAATTATATTAGATAGGTCTTATTTTGATAAACTTATATATATATTTAGATATTTCTAGACATGTGTTTACATTTGGATAACTTGTGGAAATTTAGTTTTGATGATGCATTTATTTTACATGTTTTATTCTTAAATTAAATATTTGGTGTCTATGCATTGAACATGTATACATATTGATTTTAAATTTTTTATTTTATTAATGTGTATGGAGTCATTTCAATACATGTTGTCTTAAGGGGTCATTTAAACACATGTATGGATTCATTTATATTTGTACACATGCATGGATTCATTTTATTCATCTATGTATTCGTTTAATTTATATTTACACATGTATAGCTTCATTTAATTATGTTGTATATAAAGTTACACATGTAATTATAGTTACACAGGTAGCTTGAATCTTCAATGTGTGAATCACCTAGTAAATCACCTTTAAATGTATGTATACATGTATCGATTCATTTATAGATATCCATGATCCAAGAGATCATCGATTCATTTAATTATGTTGTTGTAAGGTGTTTTAAGTTGTCTTAAGGGGATTTAAGGGGATATTTGCATCATGGATATAATTTCATTAAATTTTTTAAGTAAGTTCATTAAACATACATAAACACTTAACTAAAATGAACAACTAAATTAAATTTTAACGACTAAATTTGTATTCTTAAGGGGATTTAACTAAAATTAACAAGTAATTATGTTGTCTTAAGGTATTTTAAGTGGTCTTAAGGGGATTTAAGGGGATATTTGCATCATTGATTCTTTTATATTTTTATGCATGCATGGATTCATTTTATTCATCTATGTACATTCATTTAATTTATATTTAGACATGTATTGTTCCATCTAATTATGTTGTTTGGATTCATCTAGCTACATTGTCCTAAGGTGTTTTAAGTGGTATTAAGGGGATTTAAGGGGATATTTGCGTCATGGATATAAGTTCATGAAATTTAAATATATAGATATAAGTTCATTAATTTTTTTAAGTAAGTTCATTAAACATGTACATAAATAGTTAACTAAAATGCACAACTAAATTAAATTTTAACAACTAAATTTGTTTAACAATGAACAACTTAAATATACATAAACACTTAACTTTCACATACACATACAATTAACTAGAACACTTAACTAAATTCAAATGGCTTAGAGATTATATTATATATATATATATATATATATATATATATATATAAACATGCAAAGTAATATGAAATGTAGATCTATCTAACACATACACATATATGTCTATCTATCACATGTACACATGTATTAAATGTCTAGTACACATACACACATGAAATATGAAAAATAAATATCTAGTACACATATGCATATGAAATGTGTACACTACACATGTATGAAATTTTGAGTACACATGGAGAAATATGAAATATCTAGAAAATGTGTGCACATGCACATATATATAAACAAGGGGTCACTCAAGGCCTTGTCCTGAACCATGTCCTGATCCATGGGCCTGCGATAGAGTATGCATGCATAAAATCATACATTAAACATTTAACTTGTGTACTAGAGTAATTTTTTTTAACATAGATTAAGAGCATTTACATGTAGACAAACATACCTCTGAAGAGTCTCTAACATCACCACCATGTGTTTGCAGGATTCTAGGACATCTATGTGACGAGGAGATCAACCTGCATAATAGTCATGCATCCTACAATGTTGAAATTTTGTTAGATATACATACACATGTATTTATAACATGGAACCTAACCCTTTAAATATAGAACTTAAATATTTAAAATAAATAATTAATTTAAAGCTATAATGTATACCTATGTCTCCTGATGAACAGGGCAGGTGACAATGTGCAAATCCTCAAACATTGCCCCATGGGCCTGCAATAGAGTATGCACCTATAAACTCATATACCAAAAATATTTAATTTCAATACTAGAGTGAATTATTTTAAGTAACATATATTAAGAGCATATGTGTAAACAAACATACCTCTGAAGGGTCTCTAACATCACCAACATGTGCATGTAGGATTCTAGGATGTATATGTGATGAGGAGCCCAACTTGCATAATAGTGTTGCATCCTACAATGTTAAAATTTTGTTAGATATACATACACATATATTTATAACTTGGGACCTAACCCTTTAAATTTAGAACTTAAATATTTAAGATTGAATTAATTAAAAGTTATAATGTATACTTGTGTCTCCTGATCATGAACAAGGCTAGTGGCAAAGTGCAAATCCTCAAACATCGCCCCTTGTGCCTGTAATATAAATTACACATGAACTCATATGTACATTATTTAAACATTCATTAAGTTTTATATATATATATATATATATATATCGCATGCATGCTGGACTCTAGAACATTTGCAAGATGAATGGCTCATCTTGTGCAATGCTCGCTTATCCTAGACAATGCACACATTTTGTTTGAAATATATATAATTTAAATCACTTAAAATTATTTAATCAACACCTAGATATTCGTTTAAATCGAACTTAAAAAAATAATAATAATAATTTAAACTTTAAATATATTCCTGTGTCTCCTGATGAACAACTAGGTCAGTGGGAGCATCCAAATCCCCATACATCGATCCTAACGTGATACCCCATATAGTTCAAAACATACAATCCAATATATATAATTAATTTAATCTATCCAGTTCATGTATACAATCAAGTAGCTATATAATTTAATTTCTAAATTAAAATTAGTAAATTATATATTATAATTCATACCTCTCATGCAGCATGTAAGGCTTGTCTGATCCTACTGATGTCAAAATCATGCAAGGAGCCCACTGCAACATGATCCCCCTCACTATCTGGATCCATAAGCATGGTAATGAACTTCCTCAAAAATCTAGTACCAAGTATTGTGGCTCAATCAACTGATGTATAAACAGGAGGATGAGGTGTATCATGACCAAATGATGTATGTTGGGGCGGGGCAGTAGGATGTGCAACATTTGTAGGCTGAGAATCTGTATGCTCACAACCATGGCTAGAAGCACCTATTCTACCAAGTACATGCCTAATAAATGATGGGGCATCCTCTAGTGGGATCCCATGCTCCATAGAAATTACTTGATATGAATCCAAGAGATCACTAGATAAGCATTCATTCATCTGTCATAAAGGATCTATGTCATGCATGCATGCAGCATCCATCGATGATGGTATGTCTACTCGAACATATGGATCATCACTCACTGATGCATCATGAATGCTAGTATGAGACCACAACAAATATCTACCCACCTGATCAGATCTCATCTCATCTACCTGTGTTGCTATAGTAGCAATACTAGAAAAGATAGAGTGTCAAGTATCATCTGGTATAATATTCGTAGCATGTGCTAGGTCTGCACTCTTGGGAAGAACCACAAGGTTTGGACCAATAAATGCCCATTTATTAATGAGTGGGGGTGCACTTGGTCATCTAAACTTATTTAAAAATCTGCCCTTCCCTCGCTTAGCATGTTTCAGAAAATCGGTGTAATCAACATCATCCAAAAAATGAAACTCTGCAAACAATTGTTTGCAAAAATAAAGGGGAAACTCATCCTTTCGGGGCCACCTATAATGAGTGGCTAACCATCTAGGATAGATAAAAGGTGCTACTAGTGCATCTGTGCACCTGGTAGGCATATAACCCTCACCCTACCAAAGGCCTGATAATGAGGAAATATGGTTTTCACATCAGTTGTGGAAACCCTATCATTCACTGTGTCCCATTTCACTATATCACGTACACTGCATGAAAGGGATCTATAGAACTCCTCTACATTGACCTCGTCATATAGATTATAGTTGTGAAGGAGGTCAATCATATGAAGTAGCTCATGTCTAATAATCTCACCCCTTTTCTTATTTGTTTGATCATGTACAAGTTTCCCAATGTGATATTCAAATGATCTAAGGCACGTTGGAGTGCCTCTGGTGTCTTATTGTAGAGATGTTGTCTCTCCTATGGAGTTGTGGCAGACCTATGTGACATCTGCTCACTCCCATGAGGATGAGCACTAGGCTCAAAAGTGCTACTATTATGTGATCCAGACTCATAAGATAAATTTCTAGATCTATGCATAAAATAAATTTAAACAACAACTATAAATTTAATTTTAAATTTTAATATATGTCTAATTTACAATTGCACATATTTGCATATACAATAATTAATTTGAAAATTAGTCAAATTAAGAACAAATTAAGTCAAATTAATTTACAATTGCATATACAATTTAATTAATTTCAACATATGTCTTATATGGTCGTAATAGGTCCTAAGGGGTGCACACATGTGTCATAAGAGGCCTTGTGTGGTCCTAAGGGGTCACCCATGTGTTAGAACACATGTGTGACCCCTTAGAACCACATAAGACCCCATGAGACACCATTTAGTCTTTTGTGGTCCTAATAGATCCTAAGGGATGCATATGTGTCATAAGGGGCCTTTTTGTTGGCATTATACACTTAGAAGAGAAAGGTGGATGTTGTCATTGATAGCAACAAGGTTCCATAGGTTCAACCGGCCATAGACTTCACCTACCAGCGCCAGCAGATACAACAAGGCTTATTCACACTGACATCCAGTTTACACCGGCATAAGATTATATCAACATTCCAAGCTGACTTAGCAATAAATATTGTTTATGTGAAATAAATTGTAATGGAAATTATAATTGTATGGGTGACATGTTGTATTGTAAAGACTCATGTATTTATGAGTTCTTGTAGGTCATTTGAATAGAAGTAAGTGGTAATATGAGATAAGATAGGATATGAGAGTGAATAATTGTATATGCATTTTGATGTGTTTATTTTAGAGCGAATAAGAAGCAGAGTAGAGAGAAGACTATTTTGTATAAGCAAAATCATTTGACAACATACCAACTAGGGTTTTTGGCAGAGGCAGATTTGGTACTGGATAGAGCATAACAACGAACTCATCCAACATTTTGATAAAAGTTGTAAGAGTTCTTTTTATGTTTACATTAGTGTGATGTTGTAGTCAGTGAGACTCCACTTTTGTTGCTGAGTAGTGAGCTCTAGGCAGTTGGCCTTCCTGCATGTGCAGACCCCTTTTGTACTAAGTAATATTTACTCATATGGCTAGAGAGTAAATATTGCGGGTCACAAATCCCACCGAGATTTTTCCCTTACCGGGTTTCCTCACCAAAATATTTGTGTTATGATGTGCATTGATGTTGATTCCTTTATTTCTCTTTACAACATTATTGTTTTCCTACCGGCATATTAATCTCAGTTACAAAATTGAAAATAAGTTTAAATCTTTCATATACTGGTCTGACACTGATTCATCCCCTCCTCTTAGTGTCTTCAGGATTAATCAATTATCTAACACTTGTGTGGTCCTAAGGTGTCACCCATGTGTTAGAACACATGTGTGACCCCTTAGGACCACATAAGACCCATTACAACACATGTAGGTCCTAACGGGTGCACATGTGTCGTAAGGGGCCTTGTATGGTCCTAAGGGGTCACCCATGTGTTAGAACACATGGGTGGCCCCTTAGGCCCATATAAGACCCCTTTTGACACCATTTGGTCTTATGTGGTCCTAATAGGTCCTAAGGGGTCCAGATGTGTCGTAAGGGCCCTTGTGTTGTCCTAAGAGGTTACCCATGTGTGCGACCAATTAGGACCACATAAGACCCCTTGCGACACCATTTGGTTTTATGTGGTCCTAATAGGACCTAAGGGATGAACATGTGTCATAAGGGGCTTTGTATGGTCCTAAGGGGTCACCCATGTCTTAGAACACTATAAAGTTTTGATGCCAATAGTTAATAAGATGAGAGGGGGGGTGAATCATACAAAATTAATCTTCAATATATTCAACAGATTCAACCTTGGTAGCTTATACTTCAGAATATGTAACCAAAACTGTAAAACATTCAAACTCATGAATAGATAACATCACAACACATATAACACTAGATTTAACGTGGAAACCCAAATAGGGAAAAACCATTGTGGGATTTCACACCCACTAAGAAATATACCCTTCTAGAGTATGCTCAGTTAAAAGCAAATCATGTTAAAGATTACAAATACATTACTAGATGTGACCCAATTAAGGGATTTCCCTCAGACTTGTTAAAGTCTTGCACTTTGTTAGAAGTGACCTTGTCAAAGGATTTCAAACACTCATTTAGAATGTTACCTTGCTAGAGGGTTTACAAATAAGATTGTTAGGTCCACTCGGTTAAGAAATTTCCTCACTTACAAAATAAATAACAGTAATAAACTATATTTGCAACTTCACATCTGAAATGCTAAAGTAGATTCTATTTTCTCAAAACAATCTTGTCATAAGACTTATCTAGTCCCTTGTTGGGCTTGCTAGGCTTCTCAATATGTTCTTCAATCAGATCTTCAATCTTTTGAGCTTGGTAAACAATCATGTAGCATCACTATGCATACATTTTCCCACCTCTATTGTTTATCAACAATTCCTTATTTATAAACAATTTCTAATCACTTAATCTCCCTGATCACATTTCCCATGATCAATCTTTGCCATCAGATCTTCAAACTTGACTAGGTTCAATGTATCCTTCGATCTGAAAATGTTTTACCTCACCTTGGAACTTGCAATCATTCCTAGGAACTTGTGCTAGGTTATTGTGATTCAATCTCTGTTGTAGATCTTCCTCTTGATTTTTCATTGCCGTAGATTCCTAACAAACTTCTTGCATGGCATACCAATCATTTATTCATCTCCAGCTCATCAACATCCTTCATTAAATAATGCTTTTATCCATCCAATGTGATCTATTATAACTCGATTGTTACTCGGTTAATACTACACTTCGCTTGGTAGACATTCTGCCTTCTTTAACCGATATCGATAACCTTAGGGTTTACCGACTAGGTACCTTAGCATTTACCGACTAAGTTCCTTGCTCGGTGACATAATACATTATTAAACTTATAATCAACAACATGTGTAGGATATCAAAACAATCAAAACAACATGATCTCATCATTGTCTAACTCGGTAATAGTTGCCTATTGAATAACTTATTTCTCCCCTCTATTATCACATTCTTCTGTGTCACTTACCGACCTCTTAATACTCATCAAAACATACTTCTCAAGATATGGCAAATCATACTGAATCAGAAAATCAATTTCTTCTCATCAATGACAAAATAATATTATTAAGACAGTAATCATCCTTCTTCAGTTATATCAATAATCTCCAACAACCTTCTCAATATCCTTATTGAAATGCCAACAATCTCCTGTGTATTGTAATGCCAACAGACACATGTGTGACCCGTTAGGACCACATAAGACCCCTTGTGACACCATTTGGTCTTATGTGGTCCTAATTGGGTCCTCGAGGATGCAGATGTGTCGTAAGGGGCCTTGTGTGGTCCTAAGTCGTCACCCATGTGTTAAAACACATGTGTGGCCCCTTAGGACCACATAAGACCCCTTGCGACAACATTTGGTCGTATGTGGTCCTAATAGGTCCTAAGGGGTGCACACATGTGTCATAAGGGGCCTTGTGTGGTCCTAAGGGGTCACCCATCTGTTAGAACACGTGTGACCCCTTAGGACCACATAAGACCCCTTGTGACACCATTTAGTCTTATGTGGTCGTAATAGGTCCTAAGGGATGCATATGTGTTGTAAGGGGCCTTTTGTGGTCCTAAGGGGTCACCCATGTGTCACATAGAATCATTTAAACCATTTTAAACATATTTAAACATGTAAATTAAAAATATTAGATATACAAAAAATAAATTTAAATGTCATAAATGCATACAAGTTAAAATTTTCTAGATATAAAGACAAATTTAAGATAAATTTCTAGATCTATGCACAAAATAAATTTAAACAACTCTAAATTTAATTTTAAATTTCAATATAGGTTTAATTTACAATTAAATATATTTGCATATACAATAACTAATATGAAAACTAGTCAAATTAAATCAAATTATGACAAATTAAATCAAATTATGACAAATTAAATCAAATTAATTTATAATTAAGTGAAATTAATTTACATTTAGTCAAATTAACTCAAATTAATTTGCAATTAATTGCCAATTGCATATACAATTTAATTAATTTCAACATATGTTTTATATCGTCGTAATAGGTCATAAGTGGTGCACACATGTGTCATTAGGGGCCTTGTGTGGTCCTAAGGGGCCACTCATGTATTAGAACACATGTGTGACCCCTTAGGACCATATAAGACCCCTTGTAACACCATCTGGTCTTATGTGATCCTAATAGGTCCTAAGGGATGCAGATGAGTCGTAAGGAGCCTTGTGTGGTCTTAAGGGGTCACCCATGTTTTAGAACACTGGCGTGACCCCTTAGGACCACATAAGACCCCTTTCAACACCATTTGGTCTTGTGTGGTCCTAATAGGTCCTAAGGGGTGCACATGTGTTGTAAGGGGACTTCTGTGGTCCTAAGGGGTCAGCCATGTGTTAGAACACATGCGTGACCCCTTAGGATGACATATGACCACTTGCAACACTATTTGGTCTTATATGGTCCTAATAAGTCCTAAGGGCTGCACATGTGTCATAAGGGGCCTTGTGTGGTCCTAAGGGGTCACCCATGTGTTAGAACACATGTGTGACCCCTTAGGACCACATAAGACCCCTTTCGACACTATTTGGTCTTATTTGGTCCTAATAGGTCCTAAGGGATGCAGATGTGTCATAAGGGGCCTTGTGTGATCCTAAGGGGTCACCCATGTGTTAGAACACATGCGAGGCCCCTTAGGACCACATAAGACCCCTTGCAACACCATTTGGTCTTATGTGGTCCTAATAGGTCCTAAAGGATGCAATTGTGTGGTAAGGGGCCTTTGGTGGTCCTAACATGCGTGACCCCTTAGGACCACATAAGACCCCTTGTGACACCATTTGGTCTTATGTGGTCCTAATAGGTAGTAAGGGATGCAGATGTGTCATAAGGGGCCTTCTGTTGTCCTAAGGGGTCACCCATGTGTTAGAACACATGCGTGACCCCTTAAGACAACATAAGACCCCTTTCAACACCATTTGGTTTTATGTGGGTGTAATAGGTCCTAAGGGGTGCAAACATGTGTCATAAGGGGTCTTGTGTGGTCCTAAGGGGTCACCCATGTGTTAGAACACATGTGTGACCCCTTAGGACCACATAAGACCTCTTGCAACACTAGTTAGTCTTATATGGTCCTAATAGTTTCTCAGGGATGCAGATGTGTCGTAAGGGGCCTTGTGTAGTCCTAAGAGGTTACCCATGTGTCACATAGAACCATTTAAATCATTTTAAACATATTTAAACATGTAATTTAAAAATATAAAATATACAAAAAAGATATTTAAACATCATATATCCATACAAGTTAAAGTTTTGTAGATATAAAGACAAATTTAAGATAAATTTCTAGATCTATGCACAAAAGAAATTTAAACAACTATAAATTTAATTTTAAATTTTAATATATGTCTCATTTACAATGAAATATATTTGCATATACAATAATTAATTTGAAAATTAGTCAAATTAAGTCAAATTAAGACAAATTAAGTTAAATTAGTTTACAACTAAGTCAAGTTAACTTACAATTAGTTAAATTAACTAAAATTAATTTACAATTGCATATACAATTTAATTAATTTCAACATATGTCTTATATGGTCATAATAGGTCATAAGTGGGGGGGAGGGGGGCATGTACACATGTGTTGTAAGGGTCCTTGTGTAGTCCTAAGGGGTCACCCATGTATTAGAACACAAGCATGACCCCTTAAGACTATATAGGACCCCTTGCAACACCATTTGGTCTTATGTGGTCCTAATAGGTCCTATGGGATGCAAATGAGTCTTGAGGGGCCTTGTGTGGTCGTAAGGGGTCACCATGTGTTAGAACACATGTGTGACCCCTTAGGACATAATAAGACCCTCTTCAACACCACTTGGTCTTACGTCATCCTAATAGGTCCTAAGGGGTGCACATGTGTTGTAAGGGGCCTTGTGTGCTCCTAAGGGGTCTGCAATGTGTTAGAACAAATGTGTGACCCCTTAGGACATCATAAGACTCCTTGCGATACTATTTGGTCTTATGTAATCCTAATAGGTCCTAAGGGGTGCACATGTATTGTAAGGGGCCTTGTGTGGTCCTAAGGGGTCACCCATGTGTTAGAACACATGTGTGACCACTTATGACCACAGAAGACCCCTTTCAACATAATTTGGTCTTATGTGGTTCTAATAGGTCCTAAGGGATGCAGATGTGTTGTAAGGAGCCTTGTGTGGTCCTAAGGGGTCATGCATGTGTTAGAACACCTGTGTGACCCCTTAGGACCATGTAAGACTCCTTATGACACCATTTAGTCTTATGTGGTCCTAGTAGGTCCTAAGTGATGCAGATGTGTTGTAAGGGGCCTTTTATTGTCCTAAGGGGTCACCCATGTGTCACATAGAACCATTTAAACCATTTTAAAAATATTTAAACATGTAAACTTAAAAAATTATATCTACAAAAAAGAAATTTAAACATCATAAATGCATACAAGTTAAAATTTTCTAGATATAAAGACAAATTTAAGATAAATTTCTAGATCTATGCACAAAAGAAATTTAAACAACTCTAAATTTAATTTTAAATTTCAATATAGGTCTAATTTACAATTTCATATATTTGCATATACAATAATTAATTTGAAAATTAGTCAAATTGCGACAAATTAAGTCAAATTAATATATAATTAAGTGAAATTAATTTACATTTAGTCAAATTAACTCAAATTAATTTACAATTAACTGACAATTGCATATACAATTTAATTAATTTCAACATATGTCTTATATGGTCGTAATAAGTCATAAGTGGTGGACACATGTGTCATAAGGGGCCTTGTGTGGTCCTAAGGGGTCACCCATGTATTAGAACACATGCGTGACCGCTTAGGACCATATAAGACCCCTTGTGACACCATTTGGTCTTATGTGGTCCTAATAGGTCCTAAGGGATGCAGATGAGTCGTAAGGGGCCTTGTGTGGTCTTAAGGGGTCACCCATGTTTTAAAACACTTGCATGACCCCTTAGGACCACATAAGACCCCTTTTGACACCATTTGGTCTTATGTAGTACTAATAGGTCCTAAGGGGTGCACATGTGTTGTAAGGGGCCTTGTGTGGTCCTAAGGGGTCAACCATGTGTTAGAACACATTTGTGACCCCTTAGGATGACATAAGACCACTTGCGACACTATTTGGTCTTATGTGGTCCTAATAGGTCCTAAGGGGTTCACATGTGTCATAAGGGGCCTTGTGTGGTCCTAAGGGGTCACCCATGTGTTAGAACACATGTGTGACCCCTTAGGACCACATAAGACCCCTTTTGACACCATTTGGTCTTATGTGGTCCTAAAGGATGCAGATGTGTCGTAAGGGGCCTTGTGTGATCCTAAGGGGTCACCCATGTGTTAGAACACATTCATCGCCCCTTAGGACCAAATAAGACCCCTTGTGACACCATTTGGTCTTATGTGGTCCTAATAGGTCCTAAGGGATGCAAATGTGTGGTAAGGGGCCTTTTGTGGTCCTAACATGCGTGACCCCTTAGGACCACATAAGACCCCTTGCGACACCATTTGGTCTTATGTGGTCCTAATAGGCACTAAGGGATGCAGATGTGTCATAAGGGGCCTTATGTGGTCCTAAGGGGTCACCCATGTGTTAGAAGACATGTGTGACCCCTTAGGACCACATAAGACCCTTTTCAACACCATTTGGTCTTATGTGGGCATAATAGGTCCTAAGGGGCCTTGTGTGGTCCTAAGGGTTCACCCATGTGTTAGAAAACATGTGTGACCCCTTAGGACCACATAAGACCCCTTGCAACACCAGTTAGTCTTATGTGGTCCTAATAGTTCCTAAGAGATACATATGTGTCGTAAGGGGCCTTGTGTAGTCCTAAGAGGTTACCCATGTGTCACATTGACCCATTTAAATCATTTTAAACATATTTAAACATGTAAATTAAAAAAATTAGATATACAAAAAATAAATTTAAACATCATATATCCATACAAGTTAAAATTTTGTAGATATAAAGACAAATTTAAGATAAATTTATAGATCTATGCACAAGAGAAATTTAAACAACTATAAATTTAATTTTAAATTTTAATATATGTCTAATTGACAATTAAATATATTTGCATATACAATAATTAATTTAAAAATTAGTCAAATTAATTCAAATTAAGACAAATTAAGCTAAATTAATTTACAATTAAGTCAAATTAATTTACAATTAGTCAAATTAACTCAAATTAATTTACAATTGCATATACAATTTAATTAATTTCAACATATGTCTTATATGGTCATAATAGGTTGTAAGGGGTGCACACATGTGTTGTAAGGGGTTTTGTGTGGTCCTAAGGGGTCACCCATGTATTAGAACACAAGCATGGCCCCTTAGAACCATATAAGACCCCTTGCAACACCATTTGGTCTTATGTGGTCCTAATAGGTCCTATGGGATGCAAATGAGTCCTGAGGGACCTTCTGTGCTCGTAAGGGGTCACCCATGTGTTATAAAACATGCATGACTTCTTACGACCAAATAAGACCCCCTTCGACACCACTTGGTCTTATGTCATCCTAATAGGTCCTAAGCGGTGCACATGTGTTGTAAGGGGCCTTGTGTGCTCCTAAGGGGTCGGCCATGTGTTAAAAAAAATGTGTGACCCCTTAGGACGTCATAAGACTCCTTGCGACACTATTTGGTCTTATGTGATCCTAATAGGTCATAATTTTTGCACATGTGTTGTAAGGGGCTTTGTGTGGTCCTAAGGGGTCACCCATGTGTTAGAACACATGCGTGACCACTTCGGACCATAGAAGAAGCCTTTTGACACTGTTTGGTCTTATGCGGTCCTAATAGGTCCTAAGGGATGCAGATGTGTTGTAAGAGGCCTTGTGTGGTCGTAAGGGGTCACGCATGTGTTAGAACACATGTGTGACCCCTTAAGAGCACATAAGATCCCTTGTGACACCATTTGGTCTTATGTAGTCCTAATAGTTCCTAAGGGATGCATATGTGTCGTAAGGGGCATTGTATAGTCCTAAAGGGTTGCCCATGTGTTAGAACAAAAGTGTGACCCCTTAGGACCACATAAGACCACTTGCAACACCATTTGGTCCTATGTGGTCCTTATAGGTCCTAAGGGATGCAAATGTGTCGTAAGGGGCCTTATGTGGTCCTAAGGAGTCACCCATCTATTAGAACACATGCCTAACCCATTAGCACCACATAAGACCCTTTGCGATACCATTTGGTCTTATGTGGTCCTAATAGGTCCTAAACAAGGTAGATATGTCGTAAGGGGCCTTGTGTGGTCCTAAAAGGTCACCCATGTGTTATAACATATGCTTGACCCCTTAGGACCACATAAAACCCCTTGTGACACCATTTTATCTTATGTGGTCCTAATAGGTCCCAAGGGATATAGATGTGTCCTAAGGGTCCTTGTGTGGTCTGAAGGGATCACCCATGTATTAGACAACATGCATGACCCCTTAGGACCACATAAGACCACTTTGCGAGACCATTTGGTCTTATTTGGTCCTAATAGCTCCCAAGGGATGCAAATGTGTCCTAAGGGGCCTTGTGTGGTCCTAAGGGGTCACTCATGTGTTAGAATAAATGTATGACCCCTTAGGAATACATAACATCCCTTTTGAAACCATTTGGTCTTATGTGGACCTAATAGGTCGTAAGGGGCATTGTGTGGTTGTAAGGCGTTACCCATTTGCGACCCCTTAGGACCACGTAAGACCCCTTGCAACACCAGTTGGTCTTATCTTGTCCTAATAGGTCCTAAGCAATCCATATGTGTCATAAGGGGAATTGTGTGGTCCTAAGGGGTCCCCCATGTGTTAGAATGCATGCGTAACCCCTTAGGACCACATAAGAACCCTTTCGACACCATTTGGTCTTATGTCGATCCTAATAGATCCTAAGGGATGCAAATGTGTCATAAGGGGCCTTGTGTGATCCTAAGGGGTCACCCATGTGTTAGGACACATGTGTGACCCCTTAGGACCGCATAACACCACTTTCGACACCACCTGGTCTTATGTGGTCCTAATAGGTCCTAAGGAATGCATATGTGTCGTAAGGTTCCTTGTGTGGTCCTAAGGGGTCACCCATGTGTTATAACACATGTGTGACCCCTTAGGACCACATAAGACCCTTCACAACACCATTTTCTCTTATGTGGTCCTAATAGCTCCTAAGGTATGCATATGTGTCATTAGGGGCCTTGTGTGGTCCTAAGGGGTCACCCATGTGTTAGAACAAAAGTGTGACCCCTTAGGACCACATAAGACCTCTTGCGACACCATTTAGTCTTATGTTGTCCTTATCGGTCCTAAGGGATGCAGATGTGTCCTAAGGGGCCTTCTATGGTCCTAAGGGGTCTCTAATGTGTTAGAACACATGCATGACCCCTTAGGACCACATAAGACCACTTGCGACACCATTTATTCTTGTGTGGTCCTAATAGTTCCTAAGAGATACAGATGTGTTGTCAGGGGCCTTTTGTGGTCCTAAGGGGTCACTTATGTGTGAGAAGACATGCCTAACTCCTTAGGAACACATAAGACCCCTTGCGACACCATTTGGTCTGATGTGTTCCTGATAGGTCCTAAGGAATGCAGATGTATCGTAAGGGGCCTTATGTGGTCCTAAGGAGTCACTCATATGTTAGACCACCTGTGTGACCCCTTAGGACCACATAACACCCCTTGCAACAATATTTGGTCTTATGTGATCCTAATAGGTCCTAAGGGATGCAGATGTGTCATAAGGGGCCTTGTGTTGTCTTAAGGGGTCACCCATGTGTTAGAACACATGTGTGACCACTTAGGACCACATAAGATCCCTTTCGACACCATTTTGTCTGATGTGGACCTAATTGGTCCTAAGGGGTGCACATATGTCATAAGGGGCCTTGTGTGGTCCTAAGGGGTCACCCATGTGTTAGAACACAAGCGTGACCCCTTAGGACTACATATGACCCCTTTCGACACCGTTTGGTCTTATGTGGTCCTAATAGGTCTTAAGGGGTGCACATGTGTCTTAAGGGGCCTTGTGTGGTCCTAAGTGGTCACCCATGTGTTAGAACACATGTGTGACCCCTTAGGACCACATAAGACCCCTTGTGGCACCATTTGCTCTTATGTGGTCCTAATAGGTCCTAAGGGGTTCACATGTGTTGTAAGGGGCCTTGTGTGGTCCTAAGGGGTCATATAAAATAATTATATACACCTTAATATGTATACATACACATACATACATACACCTCAGGACATTCTATCAGTGGTCGTGTGTGGTCCTCAAGTGTCACACACGTGTTCACATGTGTGTGACCCCTCAGGACCACTCACGATCCCTGATAGCATTTCCTAAGGTGTATGTATCTCCTAAGGTGTATATAATTATTTTATGTATATTTATCTATGTATGTATGTATGTGTATGTATTTATGTATGTATGTATGTGTATGTATTTATTTATGTATGTAGGTGTGTGTATGTATGTATGTAGACCTATGTATGTATGTGTATGTCCTAAGGTGTACATATAATCATTTTATATGTATGTATATGTATGTATGTAGGTAGGTAGGTAGGTAGGTATGTATGTTTGTATATGTTTGTATGTAGGTTTGTATGTATGTGTATGTATTTATGTAGGTATGTATGTGTATGTATGTATGCATATTTGTATGTATGTGTACATGTAAGTATGTATGTATGTGTGTGTGTATGTATGTATGTGTATGTTTTTGTATGTATTTGTATGCATTTGTGTATTTATGTACATGCATGGATTTATTTTCTAATATTCTAAACTAATATGATACAATAAATACAAAAATATATATATTTGTAAAAACTATTTTAAAAAATGTAAAAAAAACTAATTTACTATCAAAAAATTAATTTTCTATTAAAAATTATTTTTAAAAAAACAACATAAATTAATATGATAAAAAAAATACATTTAAGAAAAAAAAAAAGGTACTTACCACCGAAACCCATCCGACCGGATCTTTAGAAATTTTTGCTCCCTCCTGCTCAACTCTAAGCTGCTCAATGCAAAATAAGGGGCTTGGGAGGATTTTAGCTCTTATATAGGGCAAGGGGGTTCTGGTCTAAACCCTTCTGGTCAGAATGTTTCTGGCCAGTAATCCCTTGCCACGCGAGCGCTACATGGCTGCCAAATCGGTTCGAGCAGAAGTGTTCTGGGAAGAACAAGCATTGTTAGCCTAAAATGCAACACAGATCCATATGATCACCCATTGATATGATGCAGGGACTTCATGGGGTCATAACGTTTGACTTGGTTGTCCGATTGGGCTGAAATTTTCAAGGCCGAAGTCCTTCATCTTAGGCCTCCAAATTGGATTTTACTTTCTTTTTCAATTTTTTAGAAAGTTGGTTTTCTAGTTAATTTTGAACTCATAATATTTATGAGGTTAGAAAATTGGCAATTTGTGTCGTAGGAATTTTTTTTTTTTTCCAGAAGATTTCATGATTTTTGGCATAGATTTGAAAATTTCCATAAATGGCAATTTTTGGATTTTGTAAAAATCTACCCAAAAAGGAAATTTTTGGTGATTGTTTAAAATAGGGACTTTTTCATTGTAATCGTAGAATGGTTGGAGCTTGCAGAGAAGAATAATGAATAATATTTGATCCAGATTTATGTTTATTTCCGATTATTCTTTGTTATATTGGTTACATTTTAATTGTCTACATCAACAAAACTTTGCCATTAGTAAACATGATACCCAGAAAATACTCAAAAGATGGTTTCTCTTGATGCTTTATTATTTTTGAGATTTAATTGTTTTTGCATCTAAGTCAACACAAAAAATTCAACAATTCAAAAGTTTAAATTTTAGATGTTTAAAAATTAGGGCAACACTAGTACAAAGAAGTTGATGTGAAGAACAAATGAATATTGGTTGAAGATGGTCTATGGATGTCTACCTTGGGTAAAAGAATAATGTCGTGTCACACTTTTATAAAGGAACCAACCACTTTAGCTAAAACTGTTTAACTTCGACTGCATAAAAGTGGCATTTCTAAACTGAATTTTGGAATGATGTAAACTGATTAAATGTAGAAATATGAATTAAATTTATGTTTGTCAATTTTTAAAAAAATTATGAAAAAAATTGATATTTTTTCTATAAATTCAAAGAAAGGTTTTTCATTGCTGAAAAATGCTGAAAAACAGGGGTTCTAGTTGACATCACTTAAAAAAATGAAACCAGAAATATTTTTTTATGATTTTTTTTTCCAAATAGAAAAGATATATATGCGGTGCTAAAATAATAATAATAATTGTTTAAGGTAAGAATGGAAACAACAATATTGAAAGACTAAAATAGATTCAACCACAACACCCTAGCCTAACAACAACAAAGATCCACCATAATATATGAAGATTACCTAAGACAATGTAAATCAACAAATCACAAAGATGATACCATCACATGTCCAATAGGGTTTGGATCTCCATTCTTCCTATCTTCATTGATCTTGCTTGATATATTTTCTCTCAAATTTTATGTGTGCACAAGAGCTCAACAAAGAACAGAAAATGTGGTTGCAAGTAGACTTGATCGCATATAGAAGACACTAGTTCATCCCCTTATATTGCACAAGAGCTCAACAAAGAGTCGGGGTTGATAATGAAGGAAGCATCTCCTTATATAGAAGACACTATAAGAAATGGAGGGATAAGATTGAGAGGTGTAAAAGATAAATGGTCGGCTAGGATTAGAGGGTAGGTAAAAGAAAGAAGAAAATAATGAGAGGGTAGGTAGTGTAGGAATTAAGAGATGAATGACATGTGTCATGGGTAGAAAAGGATAATGAATTAAATAAATAAATAAAGATTCATTTAATTAATAGAGGAAGTGGGATCAATTAAATAAATAAGATATTTATTTAATTTAGGAAAAGGACAATTTAAATAAATAAAAGTATTTATTTAAATGAGAAATAAGGCTAGAAGAGGATAAATGAATGAATTAATTAAATAAATATTTATTTAATTAATAGAAGAATTAAGCTTAAATAATTAAATAAATAAAATATTTATTTAATTAGATAGGACAATTTTAGGTGTCTACATTTTGTCCCTATTTGAGACAATGCAGCTTGTCACGTTGTTTCAAAGAAGATGAGATGAACTGATACAAAGTTACCCCAAGATGGGAATGATATGCCTCCTTTAGAGATTGGATGAAAATGTCCAAAAAGATCACAGTCAACCTCTCGATAAGAAAGAAAGGCTAGAATGGACTGACCAGATAAGATAGAGTGGCAGAGTCACGAGATAAAGAAGACTGACTCGGGAGACTAGGGCTAAGGTAGTCTATAAGATAGAGTATGAGGGAAAACATCCTCATTGTCATCCACACACCTAAGAGATCAGAATGTAGAGAAAGTAGAGAGAAGTCAACAATCAGCAGCGATGGCATTGGTGCATAGATTTGATCACATTCGTCAATATCAGAGGCTAGCAGATGCAGGAGAGTCGGTGAGTACTGGAAAAACCTCCTTGTACTTTGTTGCATTAATTATTGTCACAAATGCATGTTAGGTAGGGAAATAAATGTGCCTTAGGTAGGGTGCAAAAAATGTCAAGCAGGGTAAAAAATGCTAAGGTGCATCTGTGTTGGTGTCAGGCACGTACAGGTAGGCTAGGTGTGTCTGTGTTGGTTCCAAGAGCGTGTATGATTCCAGTAGCGTCTATGTTCAATTCGAGCATGTCTATGAAGTGCAGGTGTGTTTGTACAGGATAGGTGTGTTTGTGTAATATGCAAGCGCATTTGTGTCTTCAAGGTCGAATCAACAGTTTTGTGATAAACATATGTTGTCGATTAGATAAGCTCCTAAGAGGATACACTCAAGCAAGTCCTCTAGGGAAGACTAGGCTTTCAGATATGGCTAGGATTGACAATTTTGTGATAGAACATACATTACCAATCATGAAACTATTCAAGAGGATACACTCAAGCAGAGGCCCTAGGATAGGATAGAGCAAGGCACTTTGTGATGAACAGGGACTACCATAGAAATTGACAATTATGTGATAGAACATACATTGTCAATTGGATAAGCTGAAATTGATAATTCTATGATAGAACATACGTTGTCAATTAGATAAGCTGAAATTGACAATTCTATGATAGAATATATATTGTCAATTCGATAAGCTGAAATTGTCAATTCTGTGATAAAACATACATTATCAATTGGATAATCTACTCAAGAGGATACACTCAAGTAGGTTCCCTAAAAGATAGCATCAAAGTAGCACTTTGTGATGAATAGGGAGTACTACTAGGATAGAGTGCCATATGAGAAATATAAGCACTAGGATAAAAAAAGCAGCACTTTGTGATGAACAGGGAGTACCACTAGGATAGAGTTCGATATGATAGATATAAGCACTAGGATGAAAAAGTAGCACTTTGTGATGAACAGGGAGTACCAATAGGATTGACATAGTTGATATTCTTGACTGTAGGAGGACCTACCTACGCTAGAGTCATGGGAGAGATTCCCTTTGACTATGAGTTTATGACCAGAGCTGACATTTGAGGATATAGCAACAGTTGAGGCTATGGGCCTGCGATATATTATATGCGTCTGATTTTTTAGCAAACATGGGTTTGCTATCTGCATTACCTAAGAGATGGCACTCAAAGACATGTATGTTTCATTTGTCGATGGGTGAGATGATAGTAACCTTGGAAGATGTATATATGATACTGCAGATACTAAACGTTGGGGATTTAGTTCTTTATGATCGAGATGGAGATAGGGATGCAATGAGATGAGTGTTTCAGGATCCAAGACTGGAGATGAGGGATGCACATATGGCTTGGGATACCATGATAGTGATAGGATTGGCAATACTAGTAGTGTTGGCAGGAGTGATCAATGGATTCCTCTGTCCGAATAGGGCGACACGACGGTTGGCTATGGGATGGGGGAGGAGGATGAGCTACTATCCTTGACAGAGATTTTTCAAGGCCAGGTAGGTGAGATCCTTGATCTAGAGAGGGATGTGGCTAGGCTCAAGAGACAACTGAAGGATACTGAGCAGAAGAGAGATCAAGCTATTCAGTGCTATACAGAGGCTGAGACAGCACCGAGGGCAAACAAGAAGACAACAGAGAACATAGGGGTCAGATATACCTATGTTCTACAAGCAGGGGAGGATATAGCCTACTAGAAGACCTGTACTATAGAGTAGTACCGCTAGATCAGTAGACTAGGAGCTTTCGAAGACCATCGCGGACTATGACAACCACTGGAGGGAGAGATAGGAGATATGCGTCAACTGGTGGGGTCATGGATCCTCCACCACCACTAGATAGAGGGGGTAGGAGAGATGATTCTATGGTGTTTCCTTCTAGGGCTTAGACTTTGTCAAGGCCATCCGGCTCCGAGGGAGGGAGTTCATCATAGCCTTAGAGGGCTCCCTATGTATCAATGTTGTATTGTATGATGATATAGACACCTTCAGATGATTGTAGACATATCTATTTTGACATCATTGTATCATAAGACATGATTTTTGATATATATATGAGATGAGTCATCATTGCGATAGCTATATGCATGTGTACCTATGTGATGTATGTTTCTATATGATGCTTATGATATGGATGCAAATATGTATATGATGAAATACAATATGTTTTTTCTCTTTTATGTTTTATATGTTATGCAAATGCAAATGTGAATATATGAAATGCAGATGAATATGATAATCCAAATAACTATTTACATGATGAGAATGTAAAATGTGCGAACATGTGTTGTGTGTAGGATGTGATGCAATTGTGATATCTATATGTATGTATAAAATGAGATATGTGGTAATGCAGGTGCAAACTATATGAAAAGTATATATTTTTGGTGTGTCATTATACTCAGTCATGTGATAGCAGGCTACAAAGACTCGAGAAGGACGATGGAGGTCAATCAAGAAAGGGAGATGAAGGATAGAAGATATGGAAGTGAAAGAGCTTCTTGTGCTATTATCATCATTGAGCTTTATTATGGCAAATAGTTTATGATAATCTAGATATATGGTTGACCCAAAAATTCATTGTACCTATTTGCATGGAGATTAGACAGTCACAAATAAAGAATGCCCCAGTTCATACTAGACTCACAATGTCCTCATATCCTTGGAAAAGTCAAAGCATTACTAAGAGACAATCCATAGACAACAAAGAAAAATAGGTGACGATACCCCATCCTTGCCTTTCTAGTCAAACACATCCTGGAGATATAATCTCTAGTCAGAGACATCCCGGAAAAGTTAAAAGACATGTCACCAAAAAGATAAAATCAAAAGAAAACCAAGACTTGACACCAACATCCATTGTAGTCCTCAAGTTTAGTGTCTCTTGTCACTTGTATAAGTCTATTTGATTGTGATCACAATGTTTTCATTCACAAAAGGATAAATAGCACTGAACCATAATGTTGTCTGAGTTTGTTGAAAGAGTCAATTTGTTGAAGCCCATTGTTGTTGTATACATCTCATCTGTAACTAACTAAATCTATGAACTAATACTTTATTATGGAGAAGAAATAACTTTATTGTGGATATGTGATGTAAGTGTTGCTTTGTTGTTTATTATGTGTAGACAGACTAAAGAAAAATCGAAGAAACTGTACTCCTTAGAATGCATGATGCTCTTAGTTCCACACCCATCACTAGACTTAGGATTTGCCTTAGCCATAGACAGGAGCTGATTTATTATGGATGGAAAGGTTGTGAGTGTGTGCAAAGTGAAAGGATGAGATTGAATCCTGAGGAGGGAGGAGAAATGTCTCTACACATGGAATCGGTGATACAGTTTTCACCATGGTACTTTCCTAGGGCACCACCAAAGTGGTTTTCACCTTTGGACAGATTTATTTCTCTTTACTTTTTTTGGATTTTTTTGAGTTTTTTTGAATTTTTGAATTTTTTGATTTTTTTGGTATTTTTGTATTTTTTTGTATTTTTGAATTAGGATACTCCGAAGACCTATGTGTAAAACCTATGAAGGTGCATTTTATTGATAGGATCCTCCAAAGGTTCACCCTCTGGGGTTGAGAGCTGATATGCACTGGATCCATAGTCTATTGTGATGATGTAAGGACCAAGCCATTTCAGTTCAAACTTTCCCTTCTTCTCTTTATCTTGCTGATTTTTAGGATTTTCTCTGAGAAATAAGTCACCCACCTCAAATGTGCAAGGATTTACCTTATGATGGTAGCTGCATTGTTCCTTGAATGAATGATGTGTAGCTCAAGTGACTGTCTTCCTTGATAAAGGAACTACGATAGAATCACTAATGTGTGGACTACATAGGCCCGTTTGCATGTCACCTAAAGATGTTTGGGAATCCCTGATAACAAAGTCCCTCGAGGAAGCTCCATTAAGGGTCCATGATGTATCGCTGAAAGGTAATGGATGTGTGGAACAAGTGGATGAGGAATCAAGGCTTGTGATTACAAAAAGAAGTGAAAGTAGGATAGCATGATGGAGACTTAGGATCAACAAGTATTCTTTTTGACTTGAAATTTTAGAATTTTTGCCCCTAGTTATTTTGATATTAGGGGAGATCAACTCTTGTTCTTTTTTCTTCATAGGAATTTTATCCTTGACTTTGATTTTTTCAAAGTCCAATAGCTTTTGATTTTGATTTGGAATAAAGGCCTTTTCTTTATTTTCAACTTTTAGATTTTTATTTTCAAATCTTGATTTTTTATCCCCAATGAGTAAGGGATTTAGTAATTCTTGTTGATCCAAGTTTGGGAGAGGACTAGAAATGGAATAAGTGGATGATATGGTAAAGCTAAGTGATTTCTCAAGAGGGTTGACAATATATTCAATAGATTCTTTGTTGGAACCACTCTTGGGAATATTGATGTCAAGAGTTGCTTGCACCGCTAGAGGAGATTTGCATTCAGACTTAGTAGCCACAACACTATGTGGTTCACACCCAATTCCTTGAAAATTGTTTATAGATTGTTCCTATCGACTGAATTCCTTAGGAGATAGTGGGAGTTGATCAACATGGAAGATATACTCACCACATCCCATGTCTTTAATCTTTAACTTTTCTTTGATCTCTGTTTGTTTGGACGTAGAAGCTTTCTAGGATTTTGGATCAACATATGTTGATGAAGGAATAGCCTCTTGATTGACTAGGATTATTATTTCTGATCTAGTTCACAAATTGTTGCAATATATGAATGGTTTTGGATCAGCTTTGACAGTCACTTCAACTCCATTGTGTGGAAACTTGATACACCGATGATATGTAGATGGGACTATGCTCATCTCATGAATCCATGGACATCCTAGCAATATGTTGTATGTTAGATTGAGATCTAGGACTTGACAAACCACATCCTTTATAACCGCTCCTACTATGAGAGGTAAGGTGACTATGCCTTTGGATGAACGCTCTTCATCATCATATGCCTTTATGGTAATTTTGTTTGTAACATTTATAGCTTTATCTGAATATCCCAATTGTATTATTGTGTTCAAAGTACATATAATAAGACCATCTCCTCCATCTATCAGGACTCATTTTATTCGATGTTTATGTAGGAAGACTTCAATGTGTAAAGGTGCATTATGTGGTTGGCTTATGGATGCATCATCAACTTCTGTGAATGTAAGGGAGTGTGGAACAGAAAGGTATCCCACCATGGCTTGAACCTGGTCCATGTTCATATCAGTGGGGATAGAAGTGTCTCTCAAAGTTTTCTCAAGAATGGATTTATGTGTGGGGTATATGCGTAAAAGCTCTAGGATAGAGATGAGCATGGGAGTCCTCCCTAACTATTCTACCAGATCGTACTTAGGTTTGGTTGCCGAGGAAGCGATAGTTTTAGCTAGAGCACCTTGCAAAGTGACCTTACCTCGACAAGTTGTGACATTACATTTGGAGGTAGATCCAGAAGAAGGTCCAATGCCTTTTAGGACAACTTTGGGTCTTTTGGTAGAATTTCCAAGTGTTTTATCCTTTATGATAATGATAGAGACATAATTATCCATTGAAATGTGATTAACAGTTGAATCATAGTTATAGGATTCTTTAGTATAGTTAGTCTGCTCATCTATGGCTTTGGATTTTCCCTTGTCATGTTTAGGGAATGGTTTCTTAAACATCTCATGTTCTTGATTGTATGAATGTCCTTCGATATCAATGTCACCTCTATCAATAAGATCTTGTATAATGTTCTTCAAGTGATGACAGTTTCCTGTTTTATGTCCCTTTCTCTTGTGATACTTACAGTACTCATCATCATTCCACCAATTTGGTTTGACCTTTGGTTCATATGGAGGATTGTTTGGAATTGTTATTATCTTGTTTGCCACTAGCTTCTTGAAAGCTGACTCAAGTGGTTCTCCCAATGGGGTGTATTTCCTTCGTAGTTTTGAATTTGTTTGAGTATTGACTTGGTTATTTGTAGAAACTGATCCAAAAAGAATGATTTTGGGTCTTGCTGTGTTAGCATCGACAACACCATCATTTACTGTGTTCTTGTTTTTGTTCCAAAATCGTGGCTTGTCTTTTCCTTTAAAGTCCTCTTTGTTTTCTTTGAATATCTTAATTACTCCTTGTTCAATTAAGACCTTCTCTATCGCCAAGCCTTTCTCAATGATGTCCTTAAAAGTGGACAAACAATCTTTTCTTAAGTCATAACCAATTTCTCTGTGGACATTCTATGTGAACATCTCTACCATTTGTTTTTGTGGAATTTCACAAGAGCATTTGCTAGCTAAATTCCTCCATCTTTGTAAGAATGATGAAAATGACTCCCCATCCTTTTTCTTGGTGTTGCATAATGTGGTGATTAATACGTTTGTCTCTATGTTTTATGAGAAATGTTGGATAAAAGCTTCTACTAGATCACCCCAAGACTTAATTCTAGGTGGAAGTTGGGAGAACCATTCCATAGCTTGATCACCTAAGCTTTGTGGAAACAATCTCATCAAGTATGTTTCTTCTACTACTACCTCAATGCAAGATGTGAAAAATGGTCTTATATGTTCCTTAGGGTCTCCTTTTCCTCTATACTTATCAAACTTTGGTGTCACGAAATGTGTAGGAAAAGGAGGCATTGGAATACTCAATTGTTAAATGGATAGGGACATATGTCTCTCATTGTGTAAGATAGCTTTGGTGTATTTATGTCCTCCATCTTCTTTTGTAATTCCTCCAAATTGTTCTTAGGTGGAGACCAACTTCTTGGACCATATACCATGCTTGAGCCACCAGGTGGAGGAAGAGGATACTGCATATATCGATGGTATTGATCATAAACATGTTCATAAGGAGGGGGTCTATAATGATATTATGTATGAGAATCACCTAGTATAGAGTCATAATGAGGATTGGAATATCTGCTTTGTCCATGTATATCATATTCTACAGGCATGTCATGAGTTTTCTCTTGTGTGTTGCCCCCAAATATGACATGAGATTTTCTTGTGTCCAAATTTATAGCATGCCTGTGGATATCCAATTGTTTTGGAGGTTGGTCCTTAGCACTGGTATGCAGTTGAGTGTATTTATCTGCATAAGACTTCCATAATGGTCTGCATAGATGGAGTTGTTCATGAGATGCTCTTTCATGAGTATCGTAAGCTTGACCATGTGTATTTGGGACCTCAATTTTTTGAAACAAAGATGATGGTGACTCAAGCAAAAAACATGGTCCTCTAGTACCTCCACTATTAGGTCTCCTTTGATCCATGTTTAGTTGAGTTTCTTGCATAGGCCGATTTTCCACTATTTGAGACATGTCAAAATCATGAGGTATTTTAGCTCCACTTTGTGCCATCACTTGTAGGAAATATTGTCTATCTCTCCTCATGATTTCCTCAGCCAATATATTAAAATGGGGATCCATAATAGAGTCTTACACTTTTGCTAAATGTACTAAAATGTGTTTTGTATTGTCATTGTGCATATCATTGTTGTTTGTGTTATCCATGTGCAAACATTTTTTAGTGTTTCTATAAGTGTCTAGGTTAGGTAATGTGGTATGATCAGAATTGAAGAAGATATCATTTTCATACTCATAGGCACACATGTTTATGGACTCTTGAGCCTCTTTAGCTTCTCTCCTAGATTTTTGGGAACGGGTTTCAACCATGAACTAGGTCTTGACCAAGATGTGTGAGACTAGATGAAAATGGAAAGAGTATGGAAGACCAAGAATTGGATGGAATGTAAATGAATCTGAGGTTTACTTGCAATGTCCAAAGTGTAAGACCAAGTATGTATGTAGTAGAGTAGGTGTGGCTTCCAAAGAGATGATAGTTTCTCTTGATGAGGTAAGTTGACCTTAACTCTAAGTAAGACCAAATGAGACCCAAAGGTGATAGAACCTGATGAGGGACCACTTAGCAAAATGTTGTTGCATGTAGTGTGTTGACAAAGCAAGATGAGGATAACCAAGTGACCTTTTAACTCAAGTTTAGACAAATGTGGATGTAATGCAAGATGTAAAACAATGATGGAGTGTGAGACCCAGAAATAGGCTGAATGCTAGATGAAAACTTGAAGAAATACCTAGGAAGCTCAATAAGTCTAAAACTAATTGCTCTTGCTTGCTGGAATGTAAGTGTTTTTCAATGTTGAACACGAACGTGCCTATATACTTCACAGACGTGATTTACCGACATAGACATTTTTGAACAGTACACAGACGCGTTTCTGAGATTTTGTGAATGCAGTTTTGCTTATGAGAACATAGACGTGTTTCTATCCTTCACAAACATGATTAAATGACTCAAACATTTTTTAACACTGCACAAACACGTTTCAAAAAGTTGAGTGTAATTTTTCCAATGTGTAAAGTTGTTGTCGTGACCAAATCTAAATTTTTTGACTATTTTTCATGACAAGAGGACACAATGTTGATGAAGAATCAATGTCTGCAAGTGTTTGGACTCAAAATGACTCCAAAAAGAGTGTGGTGTTTCATGTAAAAATGTTTTGCATACACTTGAAGATACAAAAGACAAATTTTTTTATTTTTGATGTTGAATATTTGAATATTTAAGCACAATTCTTATGCTTGGCTAGGATAATAGTTGTTGATCCCACATGGGGTTTCCTTCGAGGCTACGCTATTCAGAGTGGATACTTAGATGATTGACCCCACTTGCTCCACCCTTGACACTCACTTCTCAGGGGCAGCCAAGCATTAGTCCCCACAAAAACTCCCCGTGGTGAACTTTGTATCTCTACTAAGAACTGTATGTGTGTGGGCTGGTCCAGAGGTCCGACCTCCTACCCCAACAACTAGAAGGATTTTGGCTTTCTAAAACAAAAAGGTGTTAGTAAGGGCAGCCTTACATGTGGCCATACATGCAGCACTTTTAGCTTTGTAAATACAAAATTCTCTCAGTCGGTAGGGGTTACACCCTACAACATCAAATAAATTTGATCAAATGGGTTTATGGGGAGACATAGTGTCTGTATGGACTAATCAACACACGTTACCCATGGCTTTCACCATGGATACAGTTATTTATGATGGTTTAGAAGATGTGGGTTTTTCTCGCTAATACTTGGGTCGTTCTCTCCTCACTAGTAGTCCTAATGACCAAACAGGGAGATAGGCCCTCTAGAGATTAAACAAAAATAGCCTATTCCTCAAGACACAAAAAACACATAATAAAGATCAAAAACCCTTGCCAAAATTCTGCAACAAAGATTTGTTGGTAGTTTGCAAAAATGCCCCTCCTGCAAGCACAAAAGTTAGGTAAATTTCAGATCCAAAAGACTTTGTGAAAAAGGGGCCTTCAATAAGATGTGTTAACTCAAGGACAAGCTAGACCAATTTGTTAGCTTAGATCATAAGATGTTAGCCTGAATAAACCAGATCTGAAATCCAAATGACAAAATTAGGTCTTAAAACTGGAATGAAAATTGAAAATTGCAAAATCAGAAACACAAATACGATTAAACCTAACACAGATGCGGTTAAAGATCACAAACATGCCTAAAACCCTAGCAAACATGTTTAGGCAACACAGACGCAGATCCAGAACATAGATGTGATTGAAAGATGCACAAATGCGACCCTGCAATCTGCAAAAAAAAGTAAAATAATGTCAAACATAGAAGCAATTCTAGAGATCACAGACGCAGTAGAAAAGAAAAGATGTGGTTCTAATATGTGCATACATGAAAATGTTGAGAAGGTGTTAGAAAGTGTCAAATCTGCAACTTCAAAAGCATAAAATCTGTAACAAAGATGTTAAATGCAAAAGGGACAAGAGTCGCACCGAGCATGCCAAAATGTTTATGGTAAAAATGGAAACAACAATATTGAAAGACTAAAATAGATTCCACCACTAAACCCTAACCTAACAACAACAACGATCCACCATAACATATGAAGATTACCTACGATAATGTAAATCAACAAATCACAAAGATGATACCATCACATGTCCAATAGAGTTTGTATCTCCATTCTTCCTATCTCCATTAATCTTGCTTGATATATTTGCTCTCAGATTTTATGTGTAAACAAGAGCTCAACAAAGAAGGAAAATGTGATTGCAAGTAGACTTGATCGCATATGAAAGTTCAAATGCTAGTCCAGGAGTCAGGGTTGATAATGAAGGAAACATCTCCTTATATAGAAGACACTATAAGAAATGGAGGGATAAGATTGATAGGTGTAAAAGATAAATGGTTGGCTAGGATTAGAGGGTAGGTAAAAGAAATAAGAAAATAATGAGAGGGTAGGTAGTGTAGGAATTAAGAGATGAATGACAAGTGTCATGGGTAGAAAAGGATAATGAATTAATTAAATAAATAAATAATCATTTAACTAATAGAGGAACTGGGACCAATTAAATAAACAAGATGTTTATTTAATTTAGGAAAAGGAAAATTTAAATAAATAAAAGTATTTATTTAAATGAGAAATAAGGCTAGAAGAGGATAAATGAATGAATTAAATAAATAAATATTTATTTAATTAATAGAAGAATAAGGTTGAAATAATTAAATAAATAAAATATTTATTTAATTAGACAGGACAATTTTAGGTGTCTACAATAATAATTGATTTATATTTTTCTCATTATAATATTTTGAAGTCCAACATAGCTAAATTTGACAATTTTCATTTGGCATCACCTTTTGACTACTAAATTGATCATTAACCAAACAAAACAAAAAAACATTTTTGAGAAGATTCTCTCGTCTAGTGAAAATAATATTTTTGATTTTTTTTAGTATCGTTTAATATGTTTTTTTAATATCTAATCAACCTCTTTTTCAGATTTAAAAAGATACTCGCAATGTTTCATTAATCAAAAATATTAAAATTAATCAAAAATAATAAAACTAATCAAAAATATTAAAATTAATCAAAATACTAAAAAAATTATGTCTAGATTCATGACTTCGAGCTCTATAAAAGGGTATTTTTCAATTTTTGCAAAAAATATTATGCTTGAAAAAAAATTGAGCAAAAGTGAAAAGTTTCAAAAATAGAAAGTTTTTCACCTTTTTTGTGCCACATCACATGACACATAGGATAGTCTGGTTTGACTACTCTTATTTCAAACTAAAAAAAATGGATTTTTTTTTTAATGGACTCGTTTGAACTAAGGGAGTGTGGTCGAATTAAGTCTAGCCGAACTCAGTCTGACCGAACTCTTGATGCCATTTTGGTGCCACATAGGCACCACATGGGGCCATGCAGCCCAGGGGTATTCCGGTTGGACTCAGTTTAGCCAAACAACTCTCACTTGGCCCAAAGTGTGACACATCTCCATGCTTGTACTCCCTTCTGGGTGTCTGATGTTTGCACTATTGATAATGACAATGCTAGTGATGTTATGTTGATTCTTAGATGGGTTGAAATATTAAGATGAGGATTAGATGCATAATAATATAATGAAGATGGTGTACTAAGTGAGAAGGTGTTACTTCTAGGACAACTTGGCTCTTAAAATTTTTTTAATACAACTTGATGTAGAAGTGTGTATTGATGTGTCTTCACAAGAATACTTTGCATTCCTCTACATTTGCAAATATGGCCTTGTGGACTTGGATATAATGTCTATGCTCTATTGGCATTAAACTCCTATCTTTTTGAGGTCCTTGGTGTTGTAGTTGATGTGTTTTATGATTGTTCCTAGCTGATAGTTTGGTTCTCTATCAGAAGTGGTCCAAGAAATTCTTTGCATTTCTTTTCAGTGATGGTTTTGGTGTTTTTTTTTTAAGGACATGTTTGTGGCATCTATGCCATTTTTAGTTCAATCATTAGATTATGATGTGTTAAAACTACAAGTAATAGCATTATGTTTTGTATTTGACTAGCTCTCCAAAATGAAATGTTCAAGTATTAGTTATATTGTGTTAGTATGATATTGATATGGATAAGTGAAGAAAGGATTTGAGAATACTTTTGGATGTTCATGGAACATCTTAGTGTTCTCTACATGATGCTATTTGATAATACATGCTGATTAGATTCCAATTTCAAGGTAACTACTTTTGGTTTCGATGACTTGTGTTGTTCCTTAGGTTACAGTGAATCCTTCAATATTTCCACTTTCTTAGAAGATTGTGTTGCATTTATTTTGGGTCCTACCTTGATGTGTGGAGATCTTCTTTAGGTTGGATCATTTAAAAGATATATTTTGGGTTGACCTATGGCATGTTACTTGGTGTATTTACATGTTATCTTATTGTGACCTTTGAAGAATGAATGATAGCATATGAATTGTTCCTACTTAGAAAGAAGCATGATAAAAAAAAAAATCCCTCTATATCTCTTGGGTTAGACCACTTTCACGATAATTATGTTTTGGTGGCCAACTTTACAAGAACTATATCTCTCCATTATTTTGTCTGACCTAATTGTTGAAGAAGATGGTATATATAGAAGATCAAATTTATGTTGAGTGTGTGAGTGTAGATAAGTGTATGGATCAATGTGCACGCTACACCTACATTATTATATAATTTGCAAAAGTCAATTGTGACAAAGTTGGTGTGTGGAAATTGTTATGGAGTTGGTTGGTTAAGACAAAGATTCAAGGACAAATTCATGTATGAAGATTTTAAGAGGCATTATTGTTGAAGGCCTACTTCTTCTAGATTCATATATTCATGTTAACTTACTTTGAAGAAGTGATTTTCAAAATACAAGCATTGTATCTTCCCCTAAGCACTCTGTTCTAACCTGCAATTCCTTTAGGGAGTAGTGTCCTTCCTTGATAGTGAGCCTAGAACTATATTGTAATCATTTCATATATTATGATTTGCTTCTCATCATGGTTTTTCCATATTTAAGTTTTCCATGTAATTTTGGCATCCTCTTGTGCATAGTGTTTCATTTTTATATCTTTCATTGTTATTGATAAGAGTAAGGTTAAAGAGAGTGCAGGTCAGATAAAATTCAAGTATTATGTTTGGAATGATTCAACCAACCCCCATTATTGATCCTAAGAAGTGATAACTTTAAGAAACCTCCCTGTATAAAAATATAAAATATTGGTGAATATCTATTTATTTTGGATAAGAATACTAATTTTTATAGGTGAATCTTTCATTTTTTAAAAGAAAAATATTAATTTTATTAGTGATATTTTTACATCAATTTTTTTTGGTAGAAAATCTTGGCGAATATTAGAAAATAATAAGAGTATGTATTAATTACTATTGCAAATAACTTCATTAAAAAAAAGCCTTATAGAAAAGTAGAGACCTAAGGTGGAAATCATTAATGAGTTTAAAGGGTAGACACTACTTTATTTAGTTACTACCATTAATTTAAATTAATCTAATTCCCTCTTTGTATTTTATTAGATAAAATGTACTTAGAATATCTAATACTCATGGGGTCCAAAATTGTTTTTATACCATTGATTTCCATTGAGGTTAACAATTGAAAAGCAACTCAACACCATGAGCATTACAACTTGTAGATACAATTTACCTCATGGAATGCAATGATAGTCATAAGATTATATTTTGAACCAATGGTGGCAACTAAAGAATGTTGATAAAACCCTAAATTAAATAATAATTATGATTTATTATTGGCGAATTAATGTAATTTTTTACAATAAATAATAAAATTTTGGTGAATCTGATCCAATCATGTATAGAATATTTTGGTAAATATTTGAGTTTAAAAATTTAATAAAATAAATTCTATGATGATTTAAATAATACTAAAATAAAATTTTGTAAAAATGTGGCGATTTAGGTCACCTTAAAACTTGAACTATTAGCCAAATTTTGATTTTTAAAGTTTAAAAAATAGCCAATTTTCAAATATTGTCCACTAAAACAATCATTGATCCTAAGGTGTGTTCAATAATTGGTATCAAATCCAAGTTCCTTTAGAAGACGGTCAACCGCTTGAGACAAATCTATAATGGCACAAGATAGATCCTACAAGATTTCCATGTTTGATGGCACAAACTACTCTTTCTAGAAGATGAGATTGAATCATATTTGGATTCTATGCGATATTAAATTTGGAACTCTATTCTAGATGGTTATACATCTCCCTCTACATTGTTTGCTACTCTAGATGAAATTAGAGTGCATGAGAAAAATGGAAAGGGAAGGAATGCAACCATAAGTAGATCGTTTAATATAAAATTATTGAAGGTGATGGATTGTAAATCTATCAAAGAAGGCTAGGAAAACCTTAGTACCATAAATGGAGATAGAAAGATAAAGTAAGTGAAGATGTAAAATCTCAAAAGAAAGTTTTAAAATCTAAGAATGTATGAAGCTGGGAATGTTGATAGCTATATACACCAGGTAACTGGTTTTTTAAAGAATTACTTAGATAATACTCCTATCTTACAACAATTAGTTCCTGATCATCCCTTTCTTCTTGACACCACTACTTCATCTAATATTTTTACAACTTTATTGGCACAACATAATGACAATGATAAATAGTGTAGTGTGTATATTACATAAGTCATACTTTACTTAATTATGGGGTCTAATATACTAAAATTTAGAAATAATACCTTGCTCTTGTGTGTGCCACAAAAAAAAAAAACACTCTCTCCTAGTATTGAAATGCATGTCACCATAAAAATTGATCTATTGAAGCAAATTTTCTTAAAAATAGCTCTTTTAGGATGTTTAGCTAAATGATTTATGTTGTTACTAAAATTTGACCTAAATTTGTTGGTTAAAAAGAGTAAAGTGCAATCCTTAAGCATCCATTTAAATGATTCTCCTTCACAAAATTTTATTCAAATTTTATTCATAATTGAGATACTTTCCATGATATTCTTGTCCACCATTTTTGTGTATATAAGACATAGGATTTGTTCATTGATGGTTCTAGATATTGAAATAGCTCTATTGTTGGTTTCATATTAATACCTCATTCAAGAAATTCAATGCATCTATCCTACCATCTAAATTTCTTATTTACCAACAATATCACTAAGTATGAAGCCCTTATAAAGGGTTAGCACGTGGTATTCTTTTTCAAAATTCAACACTTGCATATAGTTTTACAAGTAATTAGAACCTATAATTAAAACCAAAATAAAATTTCTTAATCTAATGACTTAGTCTTATCACTATTAAATAAATTTACTTATTATACCAGTGATCCAAACCCATGAAAATAGTCTCGAGATTTTAAGATGTAGTGGAAAATTTTTCTTCCATTATATCTCTCAACAATCAATCTATGCATTACCAAATTATTATTCACAATATTACATCTCATTTAATTTTTTATAGCTCTATTAATATTAAATATTATTATAATGTATATTCTAAGGAGTGGTACTCCCATATAATTTGACATTTGTGTGATGGTACCTTGTTCAAAGAATTCACAAGCTCAAATATCTAAACCATTTGCAATTTATATCATTCTATTTGACATTCTTTATCAAAGAGGCTATATGGCATTCTCCTTAATTGTGTCAACAAATTATATATTTATGTTTCCCTTGAAGAAGCCCATTCAAGTACTTGCATGGAGAATTTTGGTGGTAACTTTCTAGTTCAAAAATTTCTTAGTATAGGTTAAGTTATTGATAATCTATGGAAAAATATACCTTTGCCTTTGACAAAAAGTACCCTCAGTGTTGACAATAAAATAATTTGATCCGTGCTCATGCCCAAGAACTTTGAACCCAAGTAGCTCCTTGGTTATTTTCATATAATGTTTGAATCTTATTATCAAAATATCTCATCCTTCTCATCAAGCACACACATTCATAATCGTAGTTACAAATTATCTTGCAAAATGGGATGAACCTATTCCACATTTATGTACAATTACTAAATTAATCTACCAATGTATCCATAAGAATATATTTTCTCAATTTGGTTAATGTTACACTTTGATTTTTGATAATAGTACATCATTGAATAACAAATATGTGAATAATTTCCATGAGAGATTTAACATTCACATCACTTATTTAAAACATATTATCCTCAATCAAATGGTCAAGTTGAAGCTTATAATAATACATGAAACCTTCAAAAAAATATTATTGGTACTATCTATGGGTACTACTCCTTATAAATTCATTTATAGTACCTATGAGATTAAATGTTCAGAGTTAGAAACTCCTTTATTGCATATTTTTCTCAAGGGAATCCTTGACAAACATTCTCATTGAGAACAACACCTTGAACAAATTGAAATGATTGATAAATAGTGTATAAACAATCTTAAAAAATTTCAATCCTATCAAAATACCATGCAAAAAAGCTGTAATGAAAGAGTTATTCAATATTCCTTTACGTTTGATGAGTTGGAGGTTCATGAAACTCATCAAATCATAAATACTCTAAGTGAAAAAGGTATGTTTAGCTTGCATTAGCTAGGACCATACATGATAACTAAAGTGTATAGATCTAGGGCCTATAAACTAGTATCAATGGATGGTACACCTCCCAAGGAACCCATTAATGTTATACACTTATGTCTAGATATTATTCTTAATCTTCTTTCTTCTTTATTTACTAAATGGTATGCTAGCAATTTCATGTTTAAAGCGTATTATGCTAGATTGTTAGGTTTTACTTTTATTTATTGTACATTTCTTTTCTCATGATAAATTTTAGGTTTTCTTGAATCTATTTTGTGGTTTCCTTTTATAAGTTAATAAATTGGGTTTTGTATGTTAGCATATAATTCAATATTCCATGTGCCATGTTAATTAAATCATGATAGTATTTAGTTACCTAGATCACTTTAAAATTTAAATCAACATGTGTACATTGCATCGTCATTTATTGCATTTAGTTACATACTTAGAATCATTTGTCTAATTAGATACCATTTCACATATGTATTATTTTAATCATTATAGCATTTATTATGCATTCTACATGGGTTGTTTAAAATCAATTATAATTATACTAAATTTGACATACATATTCATCATTATGTTTTACCTAAAATATTGTTGCATTAACAAATAAATATTTTCCATTGTTTTGAATTAGATCACGTGTGACATCTATGTAAATAATCTCATTAAAAAAATCCCATATATATAAAACAAAGTTACCATTGCAACAAAATCTAGTTTACAATAACATATATTATCACCCTATGGATAATGTCTAGAAAAACCCTAAGGTGATAATAGTGGTGGTTGTGGGACAAATTCACATCTATATAACATTGTAGAATGTGAGTGAATTTATATCTCTAATCCTTGAACAATGCCTTTAAGGTCAACTTCCTCTATCATGATCCTCACATTCTCACATTGTATCTAATCTCTCACAATGTCCACATGCTCCATTTTATCTTATAGGGAGTGTTGGTATGTGGTGACTCATTAGGTTGCTAGGCTTAAATTATGTGATTTTTCAAGTTGTGTTTTCTCCTAGATCAATTAGTGTTGATACAGGAGTGCATGGAGTTACAAGGGGTTGGAACACACCAAAAATAAATTTCATTTATAATTAATCATTATAAATCATGACCATTTTTCATTAGGTCATAGATATAAGAAAGGGATAAACTATGCACTTTTTTTCCCTATAATTCAACCCTATTTTATGGGAGCATTATATTATGGCTAGATATAGCACCCTCAAAATAAAATTTTATTTATAAGTTATCATTGTGAGTGAAGGCCATTTATCATCAAGTCATGGATCTTGTATGGAAGTTAAGTAGTAAAAAAACATCCTACGCTAACCTTGAGAGGAGGGTAATGCAAAAAAAATTATAGTTACAACAATAACAAAAACCTAACAAAAATAAATATATATAGCATACCTAGAATAACACAATGATTGATGTGGGGAAATTTGTTTTTGGAGAGAAACCCTACACTTCAAAAGCCACCCAATATATTGTGCAAAAATCAAAAATAGATTACAATATACTTGTAGATAAATCTTCTCACAATGGTATTACTAATGGAGATCGAAAGGTAACCCAACAATTATAAGAATCTAATCATACATCACACTACATAGTCGTAGTACAATGCCCTTATAATATGAAGTTTCCTCATTGGGAAAACAAAGCATACAAGATATCCACAATTAGATCTATTTCCTAATGATAAATGGTCAAGATTTACAATAATAAGTTATACATAAAGTGTATCTTTATCAACTATAAAGAATTCTAGAAGAACTTCCATTGCAAAAAAAATGCACTAGTAGGAAAAATAAATTATTTCTTGTCCTATTCTCTAAATTCACTTGAATACATATTTTTTTAGCCATCTAAATGCACCAATACAATATTAATTGTTGTTGCAAGGTTGAGACACCAAATTTTCTAATAGATCTAACAATGAAATTTTTGTCTACTTTCATTGTGTAGATCTATAATTAGGCCTAGTGATGTCTTATGTGCCCACTATCAATATTTTAGCTGACTACATTGTCTATAGATAAAAGTATAAGTTATTGATCTTTTAGTTTTATTTTGATAGAGAAACAATTTCAGGATAGTCAGAAGAATGCTCTACATTCTCCTATATTAATATATATGATTATGTACATTTTAGGATATGATAAGGATGGTGTTGTGGATCTATGACATGAATTTCAAGCATGTTGATGCTTTGAAAACTTTGAAATAGGTTTTCTAGCATAGTGTTGTTACATAGTCTACACAACGATTACATGCTTAAGGATTTACTTATAGTGTTTCAATAGTTGATGATTAATTATTATTTATGATGATTGCATAATGTCTATAATGGGTTTTCAATTCTTCACCTTGGTCATTACTATGTGTTGTATTTATCCCATATTGTTTGGAGATAGTGTTGATTTTTGGACTTGATTATGTGTATTCTATTGATTATAATGGTTCCTAACCTATTATACTTGTGTTGGAAAAGGATTTGGAGGTGTGTTATCACTTTTTAAGGTTGACTATGATATTATATTGGTTAACAACCCATTTTATTGATATTGTATCATGTTTGGAGTTGATCATTCTGGTAATATCCCTTAACCATCTAGTATGTTCGCATATTCCAAAGTTCATACTTACTAACAATGTCCTTTGCCCTGATCACTTTCATCCAGACCTGTTTGCAGTTTCTCATTTAAGTATTAAAATTTAGTTGTAGCTTTGATAGCCCCTTTAGTCTCTCCACTCGAGGCTTTCTTGCAATCATGATTATGTGAAATGGTGTGACAGCACTGTGTTTGATTCATTTCGCACCTTGCAACACTATTTTCCACTTGAAGTTTTTCACAGCAACGAGCAACCAACCACCTATGCCATCCATCTCATGTCTCATATTAGCCTTATTGATCTTTGCAACACTCTTTGTGCACGGGGTGCATTTACATAGTCATCACTATACCCTATTCCTTGCTTTTGCCTTGCTCAATTCTTTCATACACTTTCTCTTGTCTTTACTCCCATGAAATAAAGGCCTCCTTCATGGACCAATTCTTTCACATAAGGCTTGATGGAATCCACGAATCATATTTGGTTCCATGAAACAAATTAAATTTTAACACTCAACTCATATGCCATGGACAAGGGTTGCAATAGACTGTGAAATCGGTCCCAATCAGCATCTGCCACTATCCAGAATTTCAACATTTTACTACATTCAAATTTTGCACTTCACACAAATAGAATGTTGCACACCATTTCCATTAATGCCATCGGATAGGGAATTCGGGCCCCTAGCCCCACGATGCCAACAAAATAATCCTGCAAATCAAAACAAACAATGCCCAATACCTCTCACATTATTAGCTATCAAACTTGAACAGACTACTAACATAACCCATATTTATGGGCATCACCACATACTATGTCGTTGCATAGGTGTTTGATACTCTCCAACTTTGTGTTTCACCTAATTCAACCTTCCCTCTCATTAGCGAGGTACTTGATCAGAAATAAGTCACAGTATTCAATAAAATGAAATATTTAATATTTAATCAATTTTTGTCTTTCTATAAATGTAATAACCTTTCAATACTAGATTTTCTTTTTGACTTCCGATGAGGACATAAATGTAGTGGTTGTTCAGCTTCTTTGAAAGCTTATAAATAAGATCAATTCAAATCCAATTGCAAGGAGTTGGAGAGTTATAGAGTTATAGAGTTATAGGCATACAACTCTTAGGACGAATTTGCAAAGCTATGACATGCATCTCATCTGTTGAGTTAGCCAATTTGTATCAGCTCTCATGAAGTCCACAGGCATATGCTCCTTCACAAGATTGCCTAAATTGTACAGGCTCGGGCATACAACTCTCCTTTACAAAGTTTTCCCAAATTGAATAGATTCTAGGCATACAACTCTCTTTTACAGAGTTTGCCCAAATTGAATAGAGTTCTAGGCATACAACTCTCTTTTCCAAAGTTTCCCCAAATTGGATAGATTCAAGGGCGCACAACTCTCTTTCACAGAGTTTGCCAAAAATTGTATGGTTCTTACATATTTTCAATGAAATGAAATTTTATGTGATTTATTATGTGTTTACAATACCACAAATTCTACTTTGGGTATTATCCTCTGAATTCACAAAATAATTCAGATCAGTGGTATCAGAGCCATTTTCAATCACTGGAGGTGCATCTATAGATATAGGGCAGTTACTAGTGCCTACTACAAAGGCATTGTTGGTGCAATGTTGGTATATGATATAACCAAGCGACAAACCTTTGATCATGTGGTGAGGTGGCTTGAGGAGTTGAGAGGCCATGCAGACAATAATATTGTTATCATGTTGATAGGAAACAAATGTGATCTTACTGACAAACGTGAAGTGCCTATAGAGGATGCACAAGAATTTTCTCAAATAGAGGGTTTATTCTCCTTTGAAACATCCGCACTAGAGGAAACAAATGTGGAGGATGCATTTATGAAAGTCTTGACAGAAATCTACAAGACAATAAGTAGGAAAGTCCTTACTGCAAATGAAGAACAAAGAAATGGAAATGCAACTTCGTTGACTGGCACAAAAATTGTTCTTCCCAGCCCAGTACAAGAGGTCAATGCCAAGAAAAATAATTGTTGTATTTTAACATAAGTATTTTTTTTTCTACTAAAGGTCTCAGCATATTGTCATCCTTATATATTGGCTTGCATTTATGTCCTTAAGGCATAACCTATTTTCCAGAAAGTATCTTTATTTATGATACTGATTTTGGTTCTAATTTTGTGTTCTGGGGAAGTCTCTGGTCCTATACTATCAAGAAGGTGGGAATTTGAGAGCAAAGAGTTTGAGTTCAACTTGGACAAGACCCACGAAGCACCAAACAACAATGCAATCAAAATTTTATTTGGAAGATGATCAAGCAATGGGGCCCATTGCCTTTGAAGATGGGACGAATGATCAGAAATAAGTCAGAGTATTCAATAAAATGAAATATTTAATATTTAATCAATTTTTGTCTTTATATAAATGTAATAACCTTTCAATAATGGATTTTCTTTTCGACTTCTGATGAGGACATAAATGTAGTGGTTGTTCAGCTTCTTTGAAAGCTTAGAAATAAGCTCAATTCGCATCCAATTGCAAAGAGTTGGAGAGTTATAGAGTTACAGAGTTATAGGCATACAACTCTTAGGACGAATTTGCAAAGCTATGACATGCATCTCATTTGTTGAGTTAGCCAATTTGTATCAGCTCTCATGAAGTCCATAGGCATACGCTCCTTCACAAGATTGCCTAAATTGTACAGGCTTGGGCATACAACTCTCTTTTACAGAGTTTGTCCAAATTGAATAGATTCCAGGCATACAACTCTCTTTTACGGAGTTTACCCAAATTGAATAGAATTCCAGGCATACAACTCTCGTTTACAGAGTTTGCCCAAATTGGATAGATTCAAGGGCACACAACTCTCTTGCACAGAGTTTGCCAAAAATTGTATGGTTCTTACATATTTTCAATGAAATGAAATTTTATATGATTTATTATTTGTTTACAATACCACAAATTCTGCTTTGGGTATTGTCATCTGAATTCACAAAATAATTCAGATCAGTACTGAAGACAAATGTAGATTCAGATCCACGCACATACTCCACTGTCCCTGTGCTGCTTGCACCACTGGCCAAAATTTGGGATTCTATTCCATGCGTTACCTTCAAACTTAAACATCCTTGTTCTCATCATATGGGAATCTCAATGTGCCGCTTCCAGCATTCACCCCTTTCATTTGCCCTATCTTGTCTTGCCTCACGTACTTGGTGCGTTGATATCCCTTATCTTGCGCCTTTCTCTCCCTTTCCTGTCGTGCGGGCTCATTTCATTTGGACGGGTCATTCTCCTTATCCCGCGGCCATTTTTGTGTGTCTCCTTTTCCACACGGGATAAGACCACTGCTTCCCGTCCACTCTTCCACTTAGCCTGCGGCTCTTTTGGCACTCAATTCTTAATCGATACCCATGATTCTTTATGGGGCATTTTATGTTGTTGGGCAGTCATCATTCATTTTTCAACTCCGAGCAGAGATGGCGCTGAGAGGGTGTGAAAAAAGCGATGCTAGAGAAAATCATGGAGCACAACTTCACTCCGACTAAACGCTTTTACCTTTGAACATTCAATATTTCAACAGTAAACAAATTCTAAATGTGAACCTCCAACAATCAATATATCCACGGGGCCTTCATTGTGCTTAAAAAATTATCCCGCGTGCTTTCTGGCTGCCTTGGCGAGATGCATGGGATAAGCGTTTTGGCATGCTACCTCTGATTTGTTTATCCCGCGTATTGATTCGCTCCATCTCTGTGACCTGCGGGATAAGGGATTCACCTTCTTGCCCAACACTTTTCCTTATCCCGCGAATTTTTTCAGCCTCCTCCTGAGCTGTGTGGGGCAAGAGAAATAAAGACTTATAAAGTCTTTTAAAATCTTTTACCCTCCTAACTCCTTTTTATTAAAAAATAATCAAAACCTCCCCCACTTATTTTTGAGTGGGCCCACCATGCAATGACATAGGAAAGTATTTAGATAAATCATTAAAAAATGATTTATTTTCTATTTCTCCACTTTAGTGCAGAGCATTACATTGATTACTCCCACTGCCTTAAGGGGAAAATAGATATTTTGTTACAAAGTCCATGGAGTTTAAGAATAATTTATTGGCCCATTCATTAAACTAATTTTTTTATCACATTATTTAAAAAATAGGATTTAAATAACATGTATCTCCACATATGGACTTTACTTGGTCAAACTGGGTGTTGCCATTAGTTGGGCCCTAAAGTGGGCCTAGCTAAAAAAAATTTGTTTCCATGCAACTAATCTGACCAAAATGCTTTAATTCACTTAGTGAATGTGCTTGGGATCTGAGAAATGAGTTCGGAATCTTCAAATATGACTTTATTTCAACTTTGGTTTTTCCTCAAAACACCTAAGTAGCCTCAGAAATGAGCTTTAAAAATTGAGCAAAACATCTGATAAGATCATGAAGCCTAGCACATTGGTAGAATGAAACACATAAAATTTGGGGCATTTGATGGATCGTCGAAACTAAACTCGAGTCAAAAGTTATTAACTGCCAAAGTTGGCTACTCAGGCTTCTATGAAACAGAACCTGTTTAAACAACCTAAGTAGCACTTAAAACCTGATTTGAAATAATATAAAATCAGTACCTCATGCACCGCCACTTGGCACATTGATAGATCAACATACCATGAATAGGTGTGGAAGAGGGTTTGACCTAATTAGGTCACATGTCTTTTGAGGTTGTTCATTATGTATCTTCAGAGTTGTTTGATATTGTTTTAGCTAATTTTGTCATATCATGATTTAGACATGTGGATAATTGAGAAATATTCCATGGCATAGATCACAAGACTATTCCTTCCACCTTATTTTATGGATTTTCTATTTTCTTGGCTATTGTATTTTTTTCTTCCTAAGGGGAGGAACATGGTTTTGCACTCTTGGATCTTCATCAACATTCATCCTCAAGTATTCATCTTTGACATTGGAGGTTCGTTCTTATGGGGGGAACATTGCCTCTTCTTTTCTCTCTTATGGGGGTAACATTGCCTCTTCTTTTCTCTCCTATTGGGGGATCTTGATTTTATTTATGTGGTTGATTCAATACTTGGGAGATATTTGGAGTCCTTCATTCTTAGTCACATGTACTCTTTTTGGTCTCATTGGTTCATGCTAAGTCACGTGTACTTTTATTCATTTATGTTATGTCTCTTTTGGAGAGGATATTTCTCCCACTAGGTCTATATTTAAATAAACTATTAAGCATCATTATATTCATAAACTGTATAGAAAAAAAAATTATTTATAATTTAGTTTTCAAGAAATAATAATATTGAGTATTATATATTAGAATAATATTAATATGTTACATAAACGAGGGAGCTAGTGAGAAGATTATTGAAAAGGTGGCGTGGGATGGTTTCAAGGAGGGAGTGGAAAGCAATGATTTTCAAGCTTTAGTAGGTTTGTAGAGTTGGACAAGTCACCTTATTCCTTGGCAAGTGCCAAGAGGTCCTAGTTTTGGGCAAAGGAATGACCTTATTTTGTAAAAGATTCCCTTGAAAAGGGAGGAGAGAATATGGTCCCATTGGGAATTTTGGTGATGTAATTTTGTTTTGATTAAGTAACTTTTTTTTAATTAGGTAATAGAGGGAGTAATTTTGTTTTGATGTAATTTTGTTTTGATTAATTATTGTTTAAAAAATTATGTAATTTGATTAAATTATATGATTATTATAATGAGATATATTTGGTAGAAAAAAATATTAAAATATGCTCCACATCAAAATCATATTTTCTTATAGAAGGATTATTCCATTATAAACTTTTCATGAAGTACATATGAAACTTTAATGATCATATAGTTAAATATGATAGTAAAGTAAAATTTATTTGATATCTAACTTTCTAATCTTGAAGCATGTAAGACTTCTACATGTAGCACATGTTCAATTCCTCAAATTATTGACAACATACTAGCACATTTTTGTATTAAATGTGTAGTCATCTCCAACATGAGTATTTTCATTTGACCCCTTAGAAAAGGCATTTTTCCACCATATATTTCTTATCTTGGGTAGACCTATTAAATGCATCTGTTTTCATGTAGATAAGTTGTGACAATCTTGTTGAATTGAGAAGTAATTTTCTCCTTCATATAACATTGTATTGTAGAAGCCAACTCACCACATTCTCTTTCAGCCTTATATTACCATTCATTAAAATACAATTAATCAATACTTGTGTTAGATAGATTATATCCATAGTGATAATAGTATTAAACACATATTTAAATAAAATAAAAAAATGGCATTTCATTGTGTAGACACCTAAAAATGTCTCATTGATCACGTACTAATTATTTGTGTAATTGATTAAATAATTGTTTAATTGTTTAATTAAGTTAACTAATTAATTCTTCTAATTTCATATTTCTTCATCATCTTGATAAGTATTTTATTTCCTCTTCTTTCATCATTTAGTCATTTTAACCATTTTCTAATGCTAATTAAATATTTATTATTTAATTAATTTTGATTAATTCCCTAGTTTAAATCATCTTTATTGTTTAAATAAATTCCATTTTCAGTTTCTATTTCTATTTCTAATCAATTAATCATTCAACCCTTTTCTAAATATTAATTAAATATTTATTATTTAATTAGTTATGATTTAATCCTTTAATTTAAATAATCTTTATTATTTAATTAAAGCCCACTTCTAAATAATTAAATAGTTTATTTAAATTATTTAATTAACCAATTAATTCTTCTAACTTCATTTAATTTCAATAATTCTTCAATTTCTAAATAATTAAATATTTTCTTTAAATTATTTAATTAACTGATTAATTCTTCTAATTTCTTCCAAATTTAAATACATGTGCATGATTTTAAAAATCAAATTGAAACTCAAAGTCAAGTTCTAAATATATTCAAATACTAAATTGAATTTTAAATAAACTCAATTATTTGAATAAATCTCATGTAAAAATTAAATTGAAAATCTATGTCAAAGTGCAAGCACATGCTGAGTTAATTAATTCAATCAATCAATTAATTAAATCATTATCTTTCCAATTCCTATTTCTATCTTCCACTTTGCTTTCTTCCAAAAAGCATTCAAAAAGCTTTCAATCACTTAACTATTCCATCTAAATTAATTAATTAATTCAATTATCTCTTCAATTCCTATTTCTATCTTTTAGTTATCTTTTTCTAAATAAGGCTTTCTTTTTCATCCTCTTTATTTCCTCTAATAATTCTTTTTCTTCCCTCAGTCAGCTTTTTCTCAATCAGTTGACTTAATTAATCTATTCAATCTATTTTGTTTCACCTCCAAATCAACAGTTCAACTATCAATATTCATGTGAGCTCACCTGAGTTCCACCTTTGAATCAGTCTTCTCCAATTATCTGTAAATTGAGCATTCAATCTCCATTCTCAACAATCATGAACTTCGAATATTTGTGTCAATTGCAGGTTGCCAGTGTGATATCTGAGAGCCATCATACCACAAAGAAGAGAAGAGCAATGGAAGCTATATGCGATCACGGAATGGGGAGTTTTCATTAATATATTTTACATTCCTATTTCTTATTTGTATTATTTCATTGTCTATTTATTTTAATTCTAATTAGGATAGGGATTCATGATTTTCCTTTTCATTCCTAGTTTTATTTATACATTAGATGAATTTTTACATCTGACATTTTGGTGAACCCGACGTGAAAATTATTGATGAGCTTTATTTCATCTTAGTTTGTTGGTTCTTTTCTCATCATCTCTTTCTAAATCTTTTCTATCATCTAACATTATTCTTTCATCAATCTATTCTCTCATATTCTATCTCAATATCATCTTCACACCACTTATGTCTATCTTTAATCAACTAACTATTCTTTCATCTCACATTCTTCTTTTTTTGAGAGATCACTCATGTCTTTAATGCACAAACAATCTCTCAAGGGGGCATTACACCATAAGTATCACTGAGGCATACTGGGGCAGAATTGTTTTTCATTTTATTTGAAAGAACATAATTCTGACATAGTCTCAAAGAGGGGCAAATGTAGACACCAAAAACTATCTCAATGATCATGTACTAATTATTCGTCTAATTGATTAAATAATTCTTTAATTATTTAATTATGTTAACCATTTAATTCCCTAATTTAAATAATCTTTATTGTTTAAATAAATTCCATTTTCAATTTCTATTTCTAATCAATTAATCTTTCAACCCTTTTCTCAATATTAATTAAATATTTATTATTTAATTAATTGTGATTTAATCCTTTAATTTAAATAATCTTTATTATTTAAATAATTAATTAATTCTTCTAATTTCATTTAATCTCATTAATTCTTCAATTTCTAAATAATTCAATAGTTTCTTTAAATTATTTAATTAACTGATTAATTCTTCTAATTTCTTCCAAATTTAAATACATGTGCATGATTTCAAAAATCAAAGTCAAGTTTTAAATATATTCTAATACTCAATTGAATTTAAAATAAATTCAATTATTTGAATAAATCTCATGTAAATATTAAATTGAAGATCTATGTCAAAGTGCAGGCACATGCTAAATTAATTGATTCAATCAATTAATTAATTAAATCATTATCTTTCCAATTCCTATTTCTATCTTCCACTTCGCTTTCTTCCAAAAAGAATTCAAAAAACTTTCAATCACTTAACTATTACATCTAAATTAATTAATCCAATCAATTAATTAATTAATTCAATTATCTCTTCAATTCCTATTTCTATCTTTTAGTTAGCTTTTTCTAAATAATTTTTTCTTTGTCATCCTCTTTATTTCCTCCAATCATTCTTTTTCTTCCCTCGGTTAGATTTTTCTCAATCATTTGACTCAATTAATCTATTCAATCTATTCTGTTTCACTTCCAAATCAACAGTTCAACTATCAATCTTCATGTCAGCTCACCTAAGTTCCACCTCTTGATCAATCTGTTCCACCTTTCAATCAATCTTCTCCAATTATCTATAAATGGAGCATTCAATCTCTATTCTCAACAATAACGAACTTCGAATCTTTGAGTCAATTGCAGGTTGCTAGCGCGATATCTGAGAGCTATCATACCACAAAGAAGAGAAGAGAAATGGAACATATATGCGATCACAGAATAGGGAGTTTTGATTAATATATTTTACATTCCTATTTCTTATTTGTATTATTTCATTGTCTGTTTGTTTAAATTCTAATTAGTACAAGGATTCATGATTTTCCCTTTCATTCCTAGTTTGCTTTATACATTAGATAAATTTTTACATTCGACACATTGTATTACATAGGATAATAATGCATTACCTTGAATATTTTGGTATCATTGACTAGCCTAGCAGATAGGCACACAAGACAATGAGATTTTGATCTCTCATCAATTTGGCATAGAATATTATCAGTAATGACTTCTCCCATTAAATGGATGGAAGTGAGAATACTTGTACCAAACCCCACTGAAACTTTGGATATTGTTATGTACTCGTCCCATCCAGGAACATGCTTATGCTTAGACCACTCTGCTTCTTTGGTGAAAGCTTCAAGTTGAACCTTCCACTACCATATAATTGCCACCTTATAAATTTTATGTTTGATGAAATTTAGATAAATAATTTCAATTTTTATAACATACATACCACTTTTTTTAAGTATCCGAGCATTTCATGCCTTGCACCTTATATGCTTTCTCAGCTAACGAAGCTTATTTTTATATGCTCTGACATGTCATCTAACATATTTAAATCCCACCTACAAGATCAAGGAAACATAATAGTGATACTTTTTACTAAGCTCAACCATAGCATTATTTTACTTCCAAAACTACATTATAATAATGAAATTTTAATAAAAACTTAAATACAATTTTCTTAGCAAAATACATTATAATGCAAATTTGATTAGACAATCCAAATATTAAATTTAAACCTTACCATTTAGCTAAAATTAATAACTTAAATATTATATGAATTATGAATATTCAATTTTCAAACATGTGACTTTTAAATTTAAATATAATTAAAAAATAAAAATAAACAAACATGATAGTAACAACTAGCCAATTATTTTGGACCTTCAAATGAGTTCTCTATAAATATCACAAAACTCTTTTCGAAATATACTTGTCAAAATGCTTTGTTGAATAACATAATCTCTTCATAAGAACTATATATATCATATAGGTCATCAAGAACAACGATAAGACCACCAACTTTTATAGTTGCAATTCTACAGTCACCATATTCAGGTTCAAACATACCAGCTGCCACCACGAAATATGTCTCTATATGCCTCTCCCGAGTAAATTTCAACTCCCTAAAGCCAGATTCTATCCACCACCTGTATTAAAATTGATCTTATCAACTTAAAACTACTAATTAAATTGTTAAATTATTTGTAATAAAACAATACTTTTATTAAAATAAGAAAACAATACTTATGGACTTGCTGAAGCTCTTTTTGGTGTATGGACTGTACTGCATTGAAGTCCAATTTAGCCAGCTCAAGATACTTTTCATTGTTCATATAAGGCAACCTGCATATGATAATTAAATTGTTTTTCATAAGTATGCCAATAGAAAAACTAAATTATTTGTAATATGCAAAACAATTGTGAAAAAACATAAAAATTTAAATAGGCGTAAGTTGGATGTGAATAGTAAAATCATTCTTAAATTTAATAAAAAAATCTGAAGTTCACTCAGCTAGTATTGTCACCTATTTTTAGTTTAAGTTTTATATACAAACTTTTATAAATGAATGAATTTAATAAAAATCTTAAATACTAACTTGATGATTTTTGGATTTGATAGGGTGACCAATTTTTCATAATGTTTAGGATTATGTTTCAAGATTCATCATAAGAAAGAGATAAGTACTAATAGATTTCTACACTTCATCCAAATATCTATTATATAATTCTGGAATTGAAAAGAAAAAACGATCATTATTTTTTTCAACGTTTCAGATCATTTTCTAAATAACTCATCCTGATGATCGATCATGCAACATGATATGAAATATATATGAAAAATTTGATTATATGATTAAATCCAAAAAAACCATCAAATTAATTTATTATGAACTGTAAAAAATTCATACATTTAAACTTAACTCTTGTTAAAATAAAAGATTTTACATACTTCGTACATGAAGGCTGCTGGCTGAGTAATAGAAGCTTACCTATAGAAGGTCTTCGCTAACGAAGTTTTATTTGAAAGCCACAAGCCTTCTATTAAAATCTTGCCTCTAGTCTGGGCAAACTCCGATGGAATCCATATTTCAAATCGTAGTCCATCTGTAAGTAAACTTGTTTCACTTGAAAGCTTCTAGAAATATAACTTTTTAACGTATAAAACAAATTGTAATCAATATATGCCCATCTAATTATTGATGAGCAGTTACAATAAAACTTACAGCAAAAGATCCACTGACATCTCTTGCAATAGCAAAACAATGCTTCGTTTCAAGAAGATCTCGCAGGTAACTTGCTGTGAAGGATTTTGCTTCTTTCATTAGCATTTATAGAGACTTAACATATCTTCAACCCCTCTGTGCTTTTTGTCAGCAAAACTAAAGAACTCTCCTTTCTCATTTTTAAAAATTTTCAGAACCTCTGCAAGACACATTAACAGCTACTAATTGTTTATTGCATGCAGTGAGAATAAATTGAAGGCATTCGAGCTTAGCAGTTACACTTATCTTGATTGGATGCTTAGATATAATACTTCTGTAAGATTACTCAAATGTTGCTAGTGATGTTAAAACCTTGGAAATACAAAATTGAAAAAATATAGATGTTAAATCCAAAACCATTTCTCCGTAGGCTGTAAGATACATCACAGCCAATATAGATGTTTTATATATCAAATTGCAGTATAGTAAACCAATAATTACCATCTTTACCTGCAGATACATCATAGCCATGCAATCTCAGGATCCTAAAGCCCATAGCTGTATCATTGACATTTACAATGGTATCATTTCTTCCACTTCCGATCCCTCTATTAGTCCAAAATCTATGCGAGAAATATAATTCGTAAGATTGGTGAATCAAATTATTTTACTTTCAGTTCTAATAAGAATAACATGCATGTGTAATATTTTTCTCCTGAAGTTTCCTTATAGATAAAAGGACAAAAAGATTAAAAGGAGAGATCTGTATACATAATCCAATGCATGTTTGATTTCCTCTTTGAAATAGCGACCAATTCCCAGACGTTCAACAGTATCGACGGCAAGAAGGCGTTCATGGAGATCAGAAGGATAAACACAAGGTACTGTCATAATAGAGTGAGATAAGATTACGTGATATAGTGATTATCTTCCTTTAGTTATTTATGTTGCCAATATTTGATATAGTGATTATCTTACTTCCGTCGACCATGGATTTAACCTCAGCCTATCTTATCTTCTTAATCAGCCACTTACCCATGATAAATGCTGTAGCTAACTTTATAGAATTAATTATGCATTGTTCTATAAAATGAATCAATGAGAAGATTATATCAAACTTCAATCCATGTTTTAAACGGAAGAAGATTAATATATATATATATATATATATATATATATGATCTTACCGTAGTCTCCACAAATTGTGACAACAAAGTTAATGAATTCCAGAAATATTTTGTCTCCTGTGTGTATAAAAAGACAGGCAGTGGATGCTAGGGAGCCTAACATGTATCCATCCTTTGAATGGAGCTTCAATACTCTTCTCCAATCTATAACCTCTTGTAATCCCTCCAATGAAAGCAAAAGAGATGTCGGTAGGTTATATAAAATACCCATATCAACCCTGATTTTAGAAGGAAAATAAATCATTTCATTTCAGACTTTAAATGTCAAAAACGGAATTGTCAAAGCTCCTAGATTTATTTCACTTACTCTTTAAGCTGAGCTTCCCTGATTGCAAGAATTCTTTTAATGAATGGTAATTCATTGGAAATACCCAGACCTAGAGCATTAGCTTCCTTCAACAAAGAAGAAAAGAGAATCACAAATCCACTTGGCTGATTGCCATACCCTCTTCCATCTAAAGAGAGCGAGGTTTGAGAGTTAACAAAATCAATTCCTGCAAACAAGCACGAGGAAAAAACTTCGTCAATTCAAAATTGGATTTGAACAAAAGTTTCTAATTGTGTCTAAGAAATAAGTAATTAGAAAGATATAATCTAATATTTTATCAAAAAAAACATTTGAGATATGTATGATGTATCTCACCCTTTTGCACTGCGTTTCTCCCACCTTTCATGTTCTAAGTGCAATGACATATGAAAGAGTAATAAGAAGTCTATCATGTAGCATGTAAAATGATTCTCCTCCCCAAGATCCATCACTCAATTGATTGCAGACAATCCAGTTCAGCGTTTGTGGAAACTGAGGTTGGGAAGGGTTGTCAATGGATGCTATTCTGGCTATCCATGCAGTGTCATATGCAGATGGGTTTAGTTTCCCATTCTCCATAGACTGGAACATATTTCTAATATCTTCCATCAGTGCTTCCATATATTTCAAAACACTCTTGCAGACTCTTCAATTTTTTGTCTAACATGTCACCTTCATAACGTCGTCTGCAAATTTTCCATTGTTCAATTTTGTCTCGTATTATTAAAGATTTCCCGCCACTGATCGGGATGCCTGTATTTCAGCTTGTTGGAAGGGTACTAAAAAGATGTATTATTTGGATTTGTCTATTAAGAATGTCTTCTAATATAGGTTATAGTGCATTTTTAGGTTCAAATCCTTATATGATTGTCCCCTAAAATTTCGCGACATTTTTCTCATGAAAATTAGGTCGTCATTAAAATTGTGAGTTTACGGCATGTCTACAGCGTTTTAAATTGTCACGTTGTTGTATCTATATTAGGTTTACGGAAGCCCAAAAAAAGTGGGCCTAATATAAAGGGAGAGTGTTGTCGCTTTGCCAAGAGAATGGGTACATTTAATATATTCCTTTGTATGGCAGAGGATATTTGACATTTTTATTCTTTATAGGGTCCACCCTCAAATAATTGGGATAGTAGTTGGACAAAGTTCATCTATTAGTGCAGTCTAAAAGTGTCGAAAAAATGTCATGTCAATTCTTATCTCCAAAAAGGTTCCATTAAATTTGAAAAATCAATCAATTATGTGGTGCACATCACCACACCAATAAACATGACTTAGTGCACAGCTATGGGTCTTTATTTTTTGGGACCATGACAACTTGACTAAAAAAAGCATGTGATGTGGCATCATATTTGATCATATGAACTTAAAACTCATTTTTGACACATTGACTTAAAAAAGCATGTAATGTGGCATCATATTTGATCATATGAACTTAAAACTCATTTTTTTAAGTAGGGGACTTGAAAAGTAAGCAATTGTACAAAATAAAAAAAAATTGAAATATTTAAGACAAATTTTGGAAAGTGCAAACATAACTCTCACCACCGTAGGGCTCTCTCCCTTATATACACTTCATATGTGTGTTTGTATGACAATGAATATTTGTCTTTTCTTTCCAATAGTGCTTGATTGCTTGAAATTTGATGTTGATCGTTTTTCAATTGCAGATGTTATACTACAATTTTAAATTTTATTAAGATAATTTGATGGTTTTTTAATCAGTTTTTTGAATTTTAGATTATCTATTACAATTTTCAAATTTATAAAATCGTATAGTATTTTTTATGGAGGATTTTTCATCAACAAAGTCGTTTTAGCTAGCACAATCCTCACCTCATCCTTTTTTGATGTCACTAAGCAAGGCTTTATCCCTTCTTTCTCCCTCGTGGACTCATTAACAACCTTTCAACTTCACTAGACCAAGGGCCCATTGACTAGTTCATATTATTTGAGATGTTATATTTTGATATAATTTTATTTAAAATAGAGGTTCACCCCACAGTGCAGCGGTAGCTGCAAGGCGGCGTTGATATGGCATTCTGTGTCTGAGTCCCTCCAGGTCTTCTCGTCGGTCGCCCACGTCGAGTGCAGAGGATGAGATTGAACACACCGCTCACTACCCAGCTCATCTGGTGAACACACCTTCTAACCTCATTACAATGACTTTGATGTCCACAGTTTACTGTCCACGCAAGCTAGTGCTTCGGAGGCATGAGGAATTACAACCTGCGGTGTGCCAGATCGTTGGACTCGAAGACTGAATGGAGTGATAAGGAGATCAATGTGGAGAGATAAGGAGTCAAAATTGGAGGGAGCATGTGGAGAGATAAGGAAGTGGAGCGATAAGGAAATGAATGGAGAGGTAAGGATGTAGAGTGATAAGGAGTTAATTTCAGAGAGAAAATATGGAGGTGTCAATATTTCATCATTTAAGAATATAATCGGGGATGTGTCCCTCTCTGTGATCCATTGGTTCATAGTTCCAGTCAAAAGCAATTATCTACCAAAATAAATAAATAAATAATTTTATTCAAAATGTAAATGTCTTAACCCTTTTTCTATATGAAACTATATTATAGTTTTAAATTTTATTGCATCATATAACTTGACTTGCTATATTGTAATGTAATCATCTATATGACACTTTAAGTCATTAGTAAATCAAAATAAATGTAACACAATATTTTAATTTAGAATATTTATATTTATCATATTAAGTTATAATAGAAATACATATTAATTTAGAATGTTTGAAAAGATATAATATTATTTCATTTTTACAATGGTTTAAACAATGTTATCTCGAATTTTTCTTAAATATAAATTTAAAAACTTTTTATTGATTTTAGCAATAAATTTAATATCTTTTCTTTTATGTGTAAATTTGAAAAGCATTTATTGTAATCATTTTCTTATAATGTTACTTTCACTTTTTATACATAGAATTTCTTACTCATGGAAATTTACAATTAGAAATATAAAGAAAAAATGTTACCATTGGGTTTGAAAGGAAATTTGCAGCCATCTTTATGACAATTTCCACATAGCCCATTATAGATTTCATTCTAATCAACACCTAGAAGCCATATGCAAAGAATAGACAACACACCCATGAAAATGTGACACAAGATATATCCTGGGAAAACCCTCAAGAGGGAAAACCCAGCCTCCAAAAGCATCATCCACCATATATTATCAACAATGCATCCATTACAATGCAACTATGGAAAGCTTCTAAAACCCAACCATAACAAGCCATCAACAAGCACTCAATGTGACCAAGCATGAATGCACACATCCCATGCCATACTTCTTTCACAAATGCTAACCTGGCTAACTGACCAACCGAAACAACTACCCTTGTAGTTGCTTTTATAAACACAAGCTCCCAGAAAACTACCAAATTGTATTACATCAAAACCATGTGCCCAAAACCATATGACAATAAAATATAATATTTTTCCTACCTACCCTTGACCCACTTTTAATATTGGGTACTTCATCACAATATTTTTCCTACCTACCCTTGATACTTGCCAAACCAGAGTGAGGAATCTGCAGAGTGTAATTGCAAAAGAGAGGAACTAAAAAGGATCTGCCTTATCAAGAAGTGTTGTTATCACATTGGAGTTTTACCTCTTGTCTTCTAACCATTTCAACAGAAGGTAAATCCCTTGACCGGGTAGCTTTAACAGGCTTTGTTGTAAATCCTCTAACCAGGTGGCTCAAGTTCATTGAGTTATTTAAATCCTCTAGCGAGGTAACTCTTAACAGGATTTCAACCTTTAACGGGTATATAACCATCCCTTAACCAAGTGATCCCTAAAAGGATTGGTTCCTAATAGAACCTTATTGTAAAGTCTTTAACCGGACTAGGCTCCTAACAGGGCAGACTTCAAAAGAGTTCACAAATAAGCTTGGGGCTATTCATCCCCACCGTGTGTTATGGGTTGTGATTTTTTCATGTGATGATTGTGTGATCCTAATTAAGTTAGATATTAATGCAGTGTTAAATGGTTGTTGTATTATTGATATAACTCATGCATGATTATATCGGTGAAGTAGTCATCAAGATTTGAGATCTATTGAATGTTGTCTGAAGCATTTTTGTTTAACTAGTTTATCTGTCTCAAGTATCTGTGTTTAACCAGTATTGCTATGGTTAAGTTTAGTGGTGAAGGAATCCGGTTACCTGTGTTTTGATTTGTCAAAATATCTAATCAATTTTTTGTGTGTACTGATTCACCCCCCCCCCCTCTCAGTACCAGTTAGGATCTTAGTAGTTCATCATTATTCATCAATTGGTATTAGAGCTCATCCAGGGCCTCAGTGATATAAGCTTAACCGCTTGAGGCAAAAGATCCTACTTTAATGATGAAGAGGGAAAGTCCTAAGTTCAACAAGGATAACTTTACAATATGGAAGAATAGGATGAAGATATATATCAGGATTTTGGGTGCACAACATTGGAGCTATGTTGAGAATGACTATGTGATCCCCACTAGCACTCTAACCGATGATCAGAAAAAAGAGATACAAGAAAATGGCCAAGTCATGGAAGTCCTCATAAGCAGCTTGTCTGATATAGAGTTCGTTGATCTACAAGATAAGGACAATCCTAAAGAAGTATGGGACAAACTAGAATCCATTTCTGGTGGTGATGAACATGTCAATCAGGCTAAGGAAGAAAGCGTTAGAGGAAAGTTTTAAGATATAAGGATGGTTGAAGGAGAGACCATTCAACAATATGACATAAGAATCAAGATAGTGGTTGGAGAGATCAAGAACATTGGTGGAATAATTGATGATGCCACTGTTGTTAGTAAAGTTCCGAGATCACTTTTACCGGTCTATGCAATCAAGGTTGCCGCTATTCAGGAGCTAAGGTCTATCGACAAAACCAAGGTATCTTTAGATTCTATTATTGCAAAGTTGACTGCATATGAATTGAATATCTATGATGGTAGTGTTCAAAAGACAGAGTCAGCCTTTAGAGCATATGTTTCCTCCACATCGACCAGGAAAGGAAAAGAGGTCAGTACCAGTTATGAATCTAGGCCCAGCAGAGATATGGACGATGAGGAGATTATGATGGATTTTGAAGCTCTTCTTGCTAAGAGACTTCCAAAAGGCACCAGAAAATACAGAGGTAAGCTTCCTCTAAAGTGTTTTTCCAGCAATAAGATAGGGCATATAGTTGTTAACTATCCTAACAATGATAATAAGGATGAACTAGAGAGGTTTAGGAAATACAAAGGAGTAGGTACGAGAAATTGCCTTGTTGCAATGGATGAAGGTGTTACTGATGATGAATCTAAGGATGAAGAGAATGAGGACATAGTGTTTGTGGCTGTCAAGGAAGAGTTGTCTAACCAGAAAGCTGTTGTCTCACATATTGACAACTCAAATGAGTGGATCATTGATAGCGGGTGCTCTCACCACATGACAGTTGATGGGCAAAAGTTTTTGTGTCTTAAAGAATATGATGGCGGTGTTGTCAGGTTTGGCAACAATGCACCTTGCATGGTGAAAGGAAAAGGATCTATTTCACTAAATGCAAAGAGTAGTGCAGATGATGTCTATTGGGTGGAAGGCCTTAAGCATAATCTGTTGAGTTTTGCTCAGCTGAATAACAAATGACTTATTTTGGAATTCAAAAGTGGAGTCTGTAGAATAATTGGAAAGAGTGGTGAACTTATTGCCACCAGTAAGCAGACCAGAGGAAACCTATTTCAGTTGAATGTCAAGATTAGTCAGTGCCTGATGAAAAAATTTGATGACAGTTGGATATGGCATAGGATACTTTGTCATATGAATTTTGACAATATTGTAAAAGCTAGTAAGATCAAGGCAATAAGAGGATTGCCTTTTCTGAACAAACTGTAGAATGCCTTGTGCAGAGAATGCCAACTGGGGAAGATGTCTTCCTCAACATTCAAAAGTAAGTCTTTTTCAGTAGAGAACTTACTTGATCTAGTGCACACCAATTTGTGTGGTTTGATGAAAAATAGAAGTATTCGGGGAGATTGGTACTTCATGATTCTTAGCGATGATTTCTCAAGAATGATGTGGGTCACATTCTTGAAAGACAATTCTGAGGCATTTGGAAAGTTCAAAGACTTTAGAGCATTGGTGGAGAAGGAGAGTGGAAGGAGGATAAAATGCCCAAGAACCAATCAAGGAGGTGAATTCACTTTTGATGAATTCAATAACTACTGCGAGGAGAACAGGATTAAGAGGAAATTGTCTAGCCCAAGGACACCACAACAGAATGGCATAGCAGAAAGAAACAACGGGACTATGGTTGAAGCAGCTAGAACTATGTTGATCCAAGGAAATGTTGCTCACACGTTTTGGAGGGAAATGGTAAGCACTGCAATCTATACTATGAACCGGGTACTCAGTAAGAAAGGTAAAGACAAAAACCCTTATGAGTACTGGAACAGGAGAACTCCCAATGTGATTTATTTCAAAGTGTTTGGGAGTAAATGCTATATCAAGAGAGGTGAGCATCTGAGTAAATTTGATGCTAAGTGTGATGAAGGAATATTTCTGGGATATTCCACTAAAAGCAAATCTCTCAAGTGCTATAACAGTAGGACTCAGAGGATTGTTGAGAGTATCAATGTCAGGGTTGACGAATCCCTTGAGAAGCCTAAGAAGCCTGAGAAAACTGGCAGCAAGGAAATGAAAGATGACTTGAGCTTAGCCTTTTGGGAATGGGTTAAGAAAGAAACAAGTGACAAACACTACAAAGACCTCAGTGTTTTTGTACCGGTAGAAGCTTCAACAAGTTAAGAAGAAGATGAAGCAGAAAAAGAAGAGGAAAAGCAAGCGGAACCAGCTATGGTGATTCCTAGGTATGTAAGACTGCATCATGATTCAAAGAAGATCATAGGAGACAAAGATACAGGAATACTTACAAAAAGAAAGGTGAAAGAAAATTCTTGTATGATTTCATAATTTGAGCCTAAGACCACTAGAGAGGAACTTACCTATGAAGACTAGATAAAGGCAATGGAAGAGGAGTTGGACAAGATAGAGAAGAATGCAACATGGTCCCTGGTACCCAGACTAGAACACAAGAATGTAATAGGTACCAAATGGGTCTTCAGAAATAAGCTGAATGAAGAAGGCATAGTATGCAAGGGATATGCTTAGGAAGAAGGAGAAGAGTATGGAGAAACCTTTTCCCGAGTGGCTAGACTAGAAGGTGTTTGAATGCTACTTGCATTTATAGTATTCAAGGGATTTAAGGTATGCCAGATGGACGTGAAGCCTGCCTTCTTGAATGGAATCCTAGAAGAAGAAGTGTATATTGAGCAACCAGATGGGTTTACTTTGTAAGAGGATAGTGACATGGTGTGCATATTACATAAGGACTTGTATGGATTGAAACAAGAACTGAGGGCATGGTATGAATGGTTACACTCTCATATTGTGAAGATAGGATTTCAGAGAACAAGTGAGGACAACAACATTGACTTTAAATCTGAGGGTGGTCAGATTCTGATATGTGAAGTATTTGCAGATGACATAATCTTTGGTGGAGATGATGATATGAGTCATGCATTTGTAGATGAGATGAAAAGGGAGTTTGAGATGTCTCTAATTGGAGAGATAAAATTCTTCATTGGTCTGCAGATTCAGCAGATGAAAGAGGGTATCTTCATTACCTAGTCCAAGTATATTAAAAAGGTATTGAAGACCTTTGGCATGGAGGAGAGAAAACCGATTGGAACGCTGATGGTGATCGGCTGCAAACTAAAAAAGGAGGATGATACAGCATTGGTGGATGAGAAGGAATACCAGTCGATGAATGGTAAGTTGCACTATGTGGAGCACAGCAAACCAGATATTTCTCATGCAGTGGGCATAGTGGCCCATTTTTCAGAAGAGTCCAAGAGAATCCCACTTGGTAGCTATAAAGAGGATTCTTAGATATCTAAAAGGGATAGTTGATTATGGATTATGGTATCCATACAATGGTGAATTTGATCTCAAATTATTTACCGATGCAGATTGGGCAGGTAATGTGGATGATCGAAAGAGCACAACTGGTGGAGCGTTCTTCCTTGGTGGAAGACTAGTCTCGTGCACAAGCAAGAAGAAGAGTTGTATTTCCCAGTCTACAGCTGAAGCAGAGTATGTGGCAACATTCATGAATTGCACTCAGGCAATCTAGATGAAGCATGTATTGGATGGCATCAAAGTGACTATATCTGAACCGGTGAGTATTTTCTGTGATAGTGGGCAAGTGCAAGGTAATGAGTCACAAATTCACGGAAGTCCACACGTTGGAAAATGTGCTCTTATAAACGGGGGCCTGTTTTCAAAGAACGAGAGCCCATTTATGTTTCGGGCTCTCGAGCCAAAAAGTAACGTTGGAAAATGTGCTCTTATAAACGGGGGCCTGTTTTCAAAGAACGAGAGCCCATTTATGTTTCGGGCTCTCGAGCCAAAAAGTAACGAGGGTCCGAAGCAAAAAAAATGGCCCACTTTTAAACAAAATGGGGGCCCATTTTTAAAAATTAGCCCCCATTTCTAAATCGCATTTTTCTTTTTTTTTCCACAAGCCGCCCTTGTTTGAAAATGGGGGCCTGTTTTGTGGAAGTTGATTCCACAATCCGCCACTTGGCTCGAGATTAGGCCCGGGATAGGCCTGGGATGGCCACACCTGAGACATGGACCTGCAAATTCAAATCTCCATGAATGAAAGCAAAAATATGAACTTCAGAAATAGTTTACGCACCTCTAATCAGAGAATTTTTATACAAAATTAAAACCCATTTCAGATTATATTGTCTAGATTCTAAATATTTAAATTTATTTAAAAAATTGATTATTTTAACTATTTTTTATTTAATTTATACTAAATTGGGTCCATAAATTTAAAATATTAACTAATTTTGTTAATTTAATAACTTTTTTATTTTAAAGAATTATGGAAAAAAAATTATATGTCATCAATCTACACAAAATTCTTTTGTATTTTAAAAAAAAAATAATCAAAAAATGTTAAGTTTACATCAAATTATGTGGGTCGTACACGTCAAATTCTTAAAAAGATAATTACGGCCATTAAAAAATTAATTAAAAATAAAAATAGAAAAAAAAATACAGAAAAATATGCTCATCAATCTTCAGTGCGTTACAAACCATTTCCCAAAATGGTTTGAGAAAATAATTTTAATTGTGTCAAAAAGTGTGGGTCGTATACATGCATGGTATGGTCCTGAAACAGGCATTTTTAAAACATAGTTTTCAGAACTCCATTCAAAAAGATATTTTTTATTATGTGGGTATTAAAATAAATTACATATTTGGAAAGCACACTCAAAGGGCTATCTTTTATATTACTAACTTTTTCCAAGATTCAATCTCTAAGTGTTTCAAAATTTAAACTCAAATGAGACAAAATCTGAAAATCAAGGAAAACACTTCCACTTTTTGGCCAAAAAGTGGACTCATCTTCTTGCACTGCCCTAATACTAGTGCAATAAATATTTCCAAAAATCTGGTATTGCATGTTAGGACCAAGCACATTGAGCTCAAGTATCATTTCTTGAGAGAAAAGGTTCAGAATAAAGAGGTTATATTAGAACATGTTTCTAGTAAGGAGCAACTAGCCAACATATTCACTAAGCCCTTACCGAAGACTATATTTACCTATTTGAGAGGTGAATTAGGGGTTCTACCCCTTCATGAACTAAATTAAATTTTTGTGATCCACATCATTCAGGTACTACTGTGTCAGATCTTACAGGATTGATGTGTTGAAGGATGCTACTCCATAGGGGGGAGCAGCATAGTGGAGCTTGGAAGCTTGTGCCTCCACTTTGGCATTATTGTCAAAGGGGAGAAGATATATGATGATCAATATATATGGGGGAGAAGATATATGGCAGAGTGCACACTGACTAGTCCAGGTGGTGTTGTTCTTTCAAGTTGAACCAGTATATGTCAACCGGTATATGTTATTGAGCACGGTGCAGATACTGGGCTATTCAAGCAAATCATCAGCCTCCCAATCTTGTTGAACATCATTTAGGGACAGTAGACAAGATACAAAAGGAGCCTCTTCAAGAACAACAGATAGAGCTACTGCAAGTTCCAAATAAGGACCTTGCTCTAATGACGAGTCACTTTGTTTGTCACTATGAGCTCGGGTTAATTCTTTTAAAAAATGTGAGGATAAATCATGATTGGCATTAATAAGCTCATACATGTCATCAAAATCATTAAAATCAATATTGTTAGAATGAACAACATCATCATCCATATCTTTATCTAGATTAACAAGAATAGGATCTCTAATACGAAAAGAACTTGAACCATCATTTTTCTTAAGCTTTTTTAATCTTCATGATTTATGTTGAACTTCCTCCCTAGAGTTTGGTGAAGGATAGACAAATGGGATCAAGTCAATATTTGGTATCTTCAAGGTGAAATGGGTTGTGGATGCAACCTCATGAGCCTTGGTACAACATTTTCATTGTTGTTCTCTCACACATTGGCTCCTTTTAGTTTTAACTAAGGGTTGCAAAGGTTGAAGATCAATGGGTGTAGGATTCTTTTCTTCCCTTAAGGGAGGCTAAATGGGACAAACCCACTAGGTTGAGATATAGGAGATGCCACACACTTTCCTTTGTAAGATGTAGGAGGCAAAACTAAGGCATATATAAGAGGAATAGAAGGAGTAGGAAGAATACTAAGTCCATTATAACATGGAATATCCATAGTTATAGGACATGATCATCTCATTTTTCCACTTTTGGTAAGATAATAAAAGGATGTCACTTTGAGGCTTAAGAGGTTTAGGTTATTTAAGCCAAAAGTAATCAAGGGTGAAATTATCACACTTCATTAAGGGTTGGTAAAGGCTATGGTTCATTGTTATGATAGTACCATTATGAGGAGGTTTCAAATATTTTTTTATTGTAGAAGGGATATCTTTCATGGAAGAAAGTCAAGGATGCCCCAACTTCACATGAAATTGATCTGATGTAGGAATAATAGAAAAGGTGACATCTAAGAACTTAGTACCAACCACAATGGGAAGAGTATTAGAATAAATAGTATGGAAAGAGAAATCATCATACACCATGAAAACATCATTACATTTATCATATGTGATTATGAAATTGTAAAAAATAAAGATATCCATTAGTAATTACAATTACCAAAGACACTAGATCAATGAGCACCCATTCTGAGAGTTTTTCTTTGATCTTAGCAGTGATATATAATGGACTGTTAGGTGCAACAATAGTCTCACTAGGATCAAAAGTAATGCATAAGTCTCTAGGAGGTGTAGGTTTGTCAACAAGATTTACAAAATTGTTAGATTCCATACCGAGGTCATTGGGAGAAAAGGTAAGAGACTCAAACTCAAAAATATTGGTAGAGTGAGACGGTAGAGGATTGGTGAAGATTTGGAGCTTCTGATTAGAAGGAACTACAAATTTGTTTCCTTTGTCATTCACACTAGCTACAAATATAGTATTATTATCAATGAAGTTTTGAATCTTATTCCTCTACATATAACATTTCATAATATCATGGCTTGGTTGATGGTGATATTGACAAAAGGCTTTGGCATCATAGTAGGATAGAAATGGTTTAGAAGTGTCAATTGGCTTGATGGAAGGAAGTTTCAACACATTAGCATTTATCAACCTTAACATATACTATGCAAAGACTTAGAAATATGATTTAATTATTTTCTAAAGTATTTCGATAAAGGGGCCACACCTAATGTCATGGTTGCCACTTGAGTGTTGATGTTTTTATTTATCTTGGTGTAGCCTTTGTTCAATTCAAACTTCACAAACAATTGTTGAGAACCCTCATTCTTATCAACCAGAGCCATTGAAGAGGATGATTTAAATTAACTCACTTGAAGCTGATAATTATGAAGCAGTATACACAATTGCGTAGAGGAAGTAAACTAAAAAATAGAATCTTATCTCTAATGTATTTAAGTAAATTAGCAATAAACATTTATTGAATGTTATGATTAGGAACTTGATAAGCAATTTGAGAATGCAAATGTTTATATCTATCAATAAAATCAATCACTTTTTATTTAACTCTTTGCTTACAATGAATCAAATCAGTTAAAATAATTTTAGGACCAATATTATATTGAAATTGTTGAAAGAAAGAATTAGCCAGTTGTTGAAATAAAGTAATATAATAAGGAGACAAATAATAATACCATTGCAAAGACTTATCCCTAAAGGTTCTAGTAAAAGGTTGGCCATAAGTCATTGGTCATAAGAAAAATCACTACACAAAGTTTGAAATGTCTTCACATGTGTCAAGGGGTCACCTTTTCTATTATACAACTCCAATTGAGTGACTTCCATATTTTTAGGAGGAATCACATGGACAATATTTTTAGATAGTGGGATCACTGCATCAAATGTGAGAACATTGAACTTGGATTGAGTAATGGAAGGCAATTGATGTTGTAGGGATGTGACAGTTTGGGCTGTTATTGATCGTTGTTTTGGTGATGGATTGAAATTAGACATATTAAATTGGATGGAGGTGTAACATTCTTATATGTAGGTGGAGTTTGAGAATAATGATGGGGAAACATTTTGGTATGTTGGTATGGGAGATGGTTGTGAAAAAAATGGAAGACTCGTAGAAGCAGGTATGCAAGAATATTGATTATTAGGATTTCCTCCATGACTAACATGCATAGGATTAATATTTTGTGGAAGTAGTCATGATAGAATATGTAAATGTAGGCACACTAGGCAATGATGTAGGAATAGGAATGAAATTATTTACTTGACTAGTGGGTTGAGATTAGATAAGGAATTTGACACAATTTTTGATTGGCATGATATTAGTGTCAACAATATCATGAGCAAGGCCACATGACAAATCAACACCAATTTTATCACTTTGCACCATTCCTTTTAATCTCTCGAGCAAATGGATTGGCTCACTTTTCTGGGTATTTTTGGCTCATCAATTATTGAATATTTTCAAATTCATTGTCAATCTTACCCAATTGGTTAGTAGAAACCCTAGTTAGTGATTCATCCACATCATGAGAAGTATGAGGAGAATGGGGATAAATGATGTCATTTTTTGGATTAGAGGAAATGCCAACATTCTCATGGAACAAGTTATCCAATAGAGACTCCCTATCCTTAGTGTCTAAACCTTGGGAAGCCTTAAGTCTATGACATATTCTCATGAGAATATTGTATGTATGACTAACAATAAAAATATTCATGCACAAATGAGGGGAATTTGCATGCCAAAATTGAAAACTATGATTAAGTAATGCAATTTATTTTTAAAAAGCTTGATTAAGAAATAATTCAAACAATGTGAATTATGAATTTGAACAATAAATTTATTTAAATCATAACATAACCTATCATAATAATCAGATCTAAAATATATTTGAAAAATTATGCAGCCCACAAGCTAATTTTAGAATAATAAATTAAGGTTTTTGTGAATTTAACCTCTAGATTAACACAACTACATTAAAAGAGGATTAAACCCAATAGATCTAAGCTCAATCCCAGTGGGGAAAGAGCTAAGATTTTGATTGGATTCATTCGTTTGAATTTTTTATCCACTTTCTTAGTTGAAATTGGAATTTAATTGTGAAACTAGAGTAAAAGTATGAATAAATGAAGTAAATCATCGGAAACAAACTAGTATATATTTCCCATAGAGCCAAAAACTAAGATCTAGGAAAAAGAAGAAGTTGAGAACCTATTCCCAGAAGTTCAGCCTGATTTTTCAACACTAGGTAGCACAAATCCACCCTAGTCCTCTGAATTTTCCATCATTGAAATCTTAACCTATTCGTCATTATCGAAACTACCAAAATTCTTGAGTACAGTTCTTGCACCTATTTCTTGCACATAGAAAGAGAGGGAAAGATGTTGGGAATAGGGGTTTTCCTTAGGTCAAACCCAAGTTATGAATTAACCATTAAATTGAATTGATAAATGTAATGAAAGACTAATAGAATACTTTCCCTTTGAGGGAAAGATTGAAATTCTTGAAATAATGATGTATACCTTGATGAAGTTTTGTTTGACCTTCACACAAAGTGTTTAGGGTTTCATATAGGATATCTAATACAAGTTCCATTTTTTCCCACTCAAATGAAATGACTATTGTAGGGATTAAAAATGGGTCCTAATTAGGAGGACCAAGGCACTGGGTGACCTGGACCTAATTTAGGACCAAGCCACCCAACACCCTAGTACTAAATAATCAAGACCCATCAAGAGGGGGAGAAGAATAAATGATGAAAAAATGTGATTGACAAGGGGTGTCATTAAAAGCAATACAATAATCAAGCATCAAAATCCAAAACACTAAAATGGGGCCTACTTAGGACAACACCTTAAAAATATTGAAATGCTTGATAAATAGTGTATAAACAATCTTAAAAAAAATTAATCCTATCAAAATACAATGCAAAAAAGCCGTAATGAAAGAGTTATTCAATATTCATTTATGTTTGGTGAGGTGGAGGTTCATGAAACTCAACAAATCATAAATACTCTAAGTGAAAAAGGTATGTTGAGCTCGAATTAGCTAGGACCATACATGATAACTAAAGTGTATAGATCTAGGGCCTATAAGCTAGTATCAATGGATGGTACACCTCTCAAGGAACCCATTATTGTTATAAACTTATGTCTACATATTATTCTTAATCTTATTTCTTCTTTCTTTACTAAATGGTATGCTAGCAATTTCATGTTTAAAGCATATTATGTAAAATTGTTAGGTTTTATTTTTATTTATTGTACATTTCTTTTCTTATGATAAATTTTAGGTTGTCTTGACTCTATTTTTTGGTTTCCTTTTATAGATTAATAAATTGGGTTTTGTATGTTACCATATAATTCAATATTCCATGTGTCGTGTTAATTAGATCATGATAGTATTTAGTTACCTAGATCACTTTAACATTTAAATCAACATGTGTTCATTGCATCATCACTTATTTCATTTAGTTAAACACTTAGAATCATTTGTCTAATTAGATGCCATTTCACACATGTATAATTTTAATCATTATATCATTTATTAAGCATTCTACATGGGTTGTTTAAAATCAATTATAATTATACTAAATTTGACATACATATTCATCATTGTGTTTTACCTAAAATATTGTTGCATTTAACAAATATTTATTTTACATTGTTTTGAATTAGATCATGTGTGACATCTATGTAAATAATCTGATTAAAAAAATCCCATATATATAAAACAAAGTTACCATTGCAACAAAATCTGGTTTACTATAACATATATTACCACCCTATGGACAATGGCTAGAAAAACCCTAAGGTTATAATAGTGGTGGTTGTTGGATAAATTCACATCTATCTAACATTGTATAATGTGAGTGAATTTATATCTCTAATACTTGAAGAAGGCCTCTAAGGTCAACTACCTCTATCATGATCCTCACATTCTCACATTGTAGCTAATATGTCCCAGTGTAAGGAGTGTTGGTATGTGGTGACTCACTAGGTTGCTAGGCTTAAATTACATCATTTTTCAAGTTGTGTTTTCTCCTAGATCAATTAGTGTTGATACATGAGTGCAGGGAGTTGCAAGTTTGTAACACACCAAAAATAAATTTCATTTATATATAATTAATCATTATAAATCATGACCATTTGTCATTAGGTCATAGATATAAGAAAGGTATAAATTGTGCCCTTTATTTTCCCTATAAGTCAACCCTATTTTATGGGAGAATTATATTATGTCTAGATATAGCACCCTCAAAATAAAATTTTATTTATAGGTTATCATTGTGATTCAAGGCCATTTATCATCAAGTCATAGGTCTTGTATGGAAGTTAAGTAGTAAAACAACATCCTACACTAACCTTGAGAGGAGGGTAATGCAAAAAAAAATATAGTTACAACAATTACAAAAACCTAACAAAAATAAATATAAATATCATAAATAGAATAACACAATGATTTATGTGGGGAATTTTCTTTTTTCAGAGAAACCCTACACTTCAAAAGCCGCCCAATATATTATGCAAAAATCAACAATAGATTACAATATACTTGTAGATAAAGCTTCTCACAATGGCATTACTAATGGAGATCGAAAGGTAACCCAACAATTATAAGAATCTAATCATACATCATACTACATAGTCGTAATACAATGCCCTTGTAATATGAAGTTTCCTCATTGGAAAAACATAGCACACAAGATATCCACAATTAGATCTATTACCTAATGATAAATGGTCAAGATTTACAATAATAAGTTATACATAAAATGTAGCTTTATCAACTATAAAGAATTCTAGAAGAACTTCCATAGCAAACAAAATGCACTAGTAGGAAAAATCAAGTATTTCTTATCCTATACTCTAAATGCACTTGAACGCATATTTTTTTAGCCATCTAAATGCACTGATACAATATTAATTGTTATTGCAAGGTTGAGACACCAAATTTTCTAATAGGTCTAACAATGAATTTGCTGTCTTCTTTCATTGTGTAGATCTAGAATTAGGCCTAGTGATGTCTTGTGTGTCCACTATCAATATTTTAGCTGATGCCATTGTCTATAGATAAAATTATAAGTTATTGATCTTTTAGTTTGATTTTGATAGAGAAACAATTTTAGGATAGTCAGAAGGATGCTCTGCATTCTCCTATATTAATATATATGATTATGTACGTTTTAGGATATGATAAGGATGATGTTGTGGATCTATGACATGAATTTCAGGCATGTTGACGCTTTGAAATAGGTTTTCTAGCATACCATTGTTACATAGTCTTTTAGGTCTACACAACGATTACATGCTTAAGTAGTTACTTATAGTGTTTCAATAGTTGATGATTAATTATTATTTATGATGATTGCACAATGTCTATAATGGATTTCAAATTCTTCACCTTGGTCATTACTATGTGTTGGATTTCTCTCATATTGTTTGGAGATAGTGTTGATTTTTGGACCCAATTATGTGTATTATATTAATTATGATGGTTCCTAACCTATTCTACTTGTGTTGGAAAAGGATTTGGAGCTGTGTTATCACTTTTTAAGGTTGACTATGAGATTATATTGGTCAACAACCCATTTTATTGATTTTGTATCATGTTTGGAGTTGATCATTCTGGTAATATCCCTTAACCATCTAGTATGTTCACTTATTCCAAAGTTCATACTTACTAAAAATGTCCTTTGCCCCGATCGCTTTCATCCAGACCTGTTCGCAGTTTCTCATTTAAGTATTCAAATTTAGTTGTAGCATTGATAGCCCCTTCAGTCTCTCCACTGGAGGCTTTCTTGCAATCATGATTATGTGAAATGGTGTGACAGTCCTGTGTTTGATTCATTTCGCACCTTGCAACACTACTTTCCACTTGAAGTTTTTAACAGCAGCGAGCAACCAAACCACTATGCCATCCATGTCGTGTCTCATATTAGCCTTATTGATCTTTGCAACAAGATTTGCGCATGGGGTGCATTTACACAGTCATCACTATACCCTGTTCCTTGCTTGTGCCTTGCTCATTTCTTTCATACACTTTCTCCTGTCTTTATTCCCATGAAAAAAAGGCCTCCTTCACAGAACAATTCTTCCACATAAGGATTGATGGCATCTACGAATCATAGTTTGGTTCCATGAAACAAATTAAATTCTAACACTCATCTCATATGCCATGGCCAAGGGTCGCAATAGACTGTGAAATCAGTCCCAATCAGCATCTACCACTATCCAGAATTTCAACATTTTACTGCATTCGACTTTTGCACTTCACACAAATAGAATGTTGCACACCATATGGTAATCTCAATGTGCTGCTTCCAGCGTTCACCCCTTTCATTTTCCCTATGTTGTCTTGCCTCACATACTTGGTGCGTTGATATCCCTTATTTTGCGCCTTTCTCTCCTTTTCCTGTCATGCAGGCTTATTTCATTTGGACGGGCCGTTCTCCTTATCCCGCAGCCATTTTTGTGTCTCCTTTTCCACGCGGGATAAGACCACTGCTTCCCACCCACCCTTCCACTTACCCATGATTCTTTATGGGGCATTTTATGTTGTTGGGCGGTCTTCATTCCTTTTTCAACTTCGAGCAGAGATGGTGCTGAGAGGGTGCGAAAAAAGAGATGCTAGAGAAAATCATGGAGCACAACTTCACTCCGACCAAACTCTTTAACCTTTAAACATTCAATATTTTAACAGTGAACAAATTCATGGGATAAGCATTTTGACATGCTACCTCCGATTTTTTTATCACCTTATCTCGCGCATTGATTCTGCGACCTGCGGGATAAGGGATTCACCTTCCCGCCCAGCACTTTTCCTTATCCTACAAGTTTTTTCAACCTCCTCCTGAGTTGTGCAGAGCAAGATAAATAAAGACTTATAAAGTCTTTTAAAATCTTTTACCCTTTTAACTCCTTTTTATTAACAAATTATCATAACCTCCCCCACTTATTTTTGAGTGAGCCCACCATGCATTGAAATAGGAAAGTATTTAGATAGATCATTAAAAAATGATTTATTTTCTATTTCTCCACTTTAGTCGAGAGCATTACATTTTTTACTCCCAGTGCCTTAAGGGGCAAATAGAGATTTGGTTACAAAGTCCATGAAGTTTAAGAATAATTTATTGGCCCATTCATTAAACTAATTTTTTTATCACATTATTTAAAAAAAAGATTTAAATAACATGTATCTCCACATATGGGCTTTACTTGGTCAAACTAGGTGTTGCCATTAGTCGGGCCCCAAAGTGGGCCTGGCTAAAAAAGAATTCGTTTCCATGCAACTGCTCTGACCAAAATGCTCTAATTCACTGACTGAATGTGCTTGGGATCTGAGAAATGTGTCCGGAATCTACAAAACTGACTTTTATTTCAACTTTGGTTTTTTCTCAAAACACCTAAGTAGCCCTAGAAACAAGCTTTAAAAATTGAGCAAAACATCTGATTAGATCTTGGGGGCTAGCACACTGGTAGACTGAAACACATAAAAATCTGGGCTATCTGATACATCATCAAAAAAAAATCCGAGTCAAAAGTTATTAACTGCTAAAGTTGGCTACTCAGTCTTCTATGAAACTGAACCTGTTTAAACAACCTGAGTAGCACTTAAAACCTGATTTGAAAAAATATCAAATTAGTACCTCACGAGCCACCACTTGGCACACTGGTAGATCAACATACCATGAATAGGTGTGCAACAAGGTTTGACCTAATTAGTTCACATGTCAAAATTATTAACCCTCAAAGTTAGCTTCTCTGAAAAATCTGAATATGCTACTCATGAAACCCTGAAAATATGCTTTTGGAATGTGCTTCAAAAACTGATCAAATGATGAGCTAGGGGATATAAATATGGTACATGGAAGATAATTTTACAGAGAATCATGGGTAACAACTGATTTAAAGTGAATTTCAACTGAGCACATGATATGAATTTTCAAAGTGGCCTCTTGACTACTATTTGACAATGTTCAGTTGCAAAACTGAACCTTTTCCAAATGGAATCAAGTTTGAAAACTGAGCAAACGGATTTGTGAGGTTGGGCCACTTGGCATGGGACTTAAAAAAATATCAGGGAATCATAGACAACTCTCTGTTTGTCTTGACAATCATCAGGCACAAAGATATGATGCCTCAAACAGGGCTACTCAGAAAAGTGGAAGCATGTGCATAATGCATACCTAACATCAGGACTTCCAAAGGAGACTTCACAAATGCATTAGAACTGATCTAAGGAAGTTTCAAATGGACACATGGCATCTCCATAAGGTGTATAAGCATCCCTCAAAGGGATTTCTCTTGACAATTCTCTGGTGCAAAAAAAAAAGCTTACAAAAACGGCTACTCAAGCCTGCTCTGAAGGGCGATTCTGAATGCAATCTACAAAATTTTGAGCCTAGGTCTTCAAAATTAGACAATTTTTTTTAACTCCCAACAGGACCCTTGGGTGCTCCTCCACCACAAGACTCACTAAGCTCCTAGGGACATTAGGATCTTACTACTCTAATATCAAGATAAAAGGGACAACATAAGAAAGAAGAAGATCGAGAACGTGAATGTGCTAGCCTAGTAACATTCACTTACTATGAGTCATGAAAAATAAAAATACCAAATTACAAATAAAAAGGATCATTTTTGTAGAGTGACTTGAGTATCAAAAACATGTCATGGTGTCTGTAGAAAGTGTAACATTGAGTGGAGTGTATTCACACACGTTAAAGAAATTGAAAATGCCTTATCGGTAGAAATTGCTTTAAGGTAACATGCATCCAAAGACAAGCACATTAAACAACAATGAGATGTCTCCAAGAAAGGATAATTCAAAGGATAATGGTCACAAAACATACATGAAAAAGAACATAAGGGATCCACTAACTCTGGGGTCAATATGTTCTTATGATAAATAATGTATATCAAGAAAATTTATATTGAATGAACATCATCCCCCAGAGGTAGTGGAACTATGAACACAGCGGAAGAAGAAGACAAATTTATTTTTCCGTCCACATGCAAGAGACCAAAAAGAGATTTGAACACTTTGCATTGTTCCTAAGTAGAAAACACAAGGCACAACAAATAGAAGAAAGGAGATACAAATAGAATAATGTCATAATGAATTCAACCTCTTTATTACCTTGCACCAATAGAGTAACAAGGTTCATGCAAAGATAACCTAACATAACACAAAATCATATCAAGAAACATATTACAGGGAAACGAATTACAAACAAGAAAACACACAAAAGAGAATCTACGACACAAATAAAGCTATTCAAGCAAATCATCAACCTCCCAATCTTGTTGAACATCATTTAGGGATAATAGACAAGATGCAAAAGTAGCCTCTTCAAGAACAATAGATAGAGCTACTGCAAGTTCCAAATAAGGACCATGTTCTAAAGACGAGTCACTTTGTTTGTCACTATGAGCTAGGGTTAATTCTTTTTAAAAATGTGATGATAAATCATGATTAGCATTAATAAGCTCATACATCTCATCAAAATCATTAGAATCAATATTGTTAGAATGAACAACAACACTATCCATATCTTCATCTAAATTAATAATAATAGGATCTCTAATACGAAAAGAAATTGAACCATCATTTTTCTTAAGCTTTTTTAATCTTCGTGATTTATGTAGAACTTCCTCCCTAGACTTTGGTGAAGGCTAGACAAATGGGATCAAGTCAACATTTGATATCTTCAAGGAGGAACTAGTTGTGGACGCAACCTCATGATCCTTGGCACAACATTTTCATTGGTGTTCTCTCGCACAATGGTTCCTTTTAGTTTTAACTAAGGGTTGTGAAGGTTGAAGATCAATGGGTGTATGATTCTTTTCTTTCCTTAAAGGGGGAGGAATGGGAGAAACCCACTAGGTTGAGATATAGAAGATGCCATACACTTTCTTTTGTAAGATGTAGGAGGCAAAACTAAGGCATATATAGGAGGAGTAGAAGTAGTAGGAAGAATACTAAGTCCATTATAATAGGGAATATCCATAGTTATAGGACATGATCATCTCATTTTTTCACTTTTGGTAAGATAATAAAAGGATGTCACTTTGAGGCTTAAGAGGTTTAGGTTATTTAGGCCAAAAGTAATCAAGGGTGAAATTATCACACTTCATTGAGCTTTGGTAAAGGCTATGGTTAATTGTTATGATAGTACCATTATGAGGAAATTTCAAATATTTATTGATTGTAGAAGGGATATCTTTCATGGAAGAAAGCCAAGGATGCCCCAACTTCACATGAAATTGATCTGATCTAGGAATAATAGAAAAGGTGACATCTAAGAACTTAGTACCAACCACAATAGGAAGAGTAATAGAACCAAAAGTATGGAAAAAGAAACCATCATACACCATGAACACATCATTACATTTATCATATGTGATTATGCAATTATAAAAAATAAAGATATTCATTAGTAATTACATTTACCAAAGACACTAGATCAATGAGCACCCATTCTGAGAGTTTGTCTTTGATCTTAGAAGTGATATATAATGGATTAATAGGTACAACTATAGTCTCATTAGGATAAAAAGTAGTGCATAAGTCTTTAGGATGTGTAGGTTTGTCAACAAGATTTACAAACTTGTTAGATTCCATACGGAGGTCATTGGGAGAAAAGACAAGAGACTTTGTTGGTGCCCAAAACCACAGATTGGAAAACCTAAAGACTTGCCAAATCCTCAAGCAGTCCAATTAGCCTTGGCCAACGAACAGGGATAGTCAAAGACTAAATCCCTTTGCACTTTAGGCTCCACTAAACCTAGGTGGGTATACCTCCCCCTCTCAAGAACACCAAGAGTTATTTAAAGTGGATTTAAACTTTGCTAAGATAGCTCTTTGCAAGAATGGCAATAATTTCCTGCTACTGCTGAGTGCTTTTATTTGAATGCTTTTGAAATTGAATATTGAATGTAAAGATAATTGTGCATAAAGATTGTTGTATTTTGGAAATAAAATGCTTTTAGGACATTCAAGAAATATGCAATAGATTAGTTCGAAAGGCTTTCGAAGAATGTTTCTCTCTCAAGGACCTTATGTGTATCAAATTAGAATCTCAAAGAATGAATAACAGACCAGTGCCTCTATCCAAGAATATATATGATACTTTGTGGACAAATAACTTTATCAACTCAAGAGACAATGTTAATCATCACTATAAAGGTTCAATATGTGTCACATAAACAATAAGAACCTAATCTCACATTTAATGTAACAGCATGTGATTCATATTATAGAAAATCCTTAAATAGATTTATCAAGAGGACAAAGAATATTTCATCAACACAGAAGTATTGAAGTAGAAATGACAGCACACAAAAGCTACACTTGGAGATACTTCATTACAATTTGCTTGCACAAAATGATACTTCTTCTTCCTATAGACTTCCCTAATACAAATGGCTTTCAGTCCTTACAGCAGCATGATGTTCTATCAAAATCCTCCCTCCTCCCAAACAAAATTACTCCCTCTAAGTATGTCCATGAAAAGGCATATATGAAAGGACACACCCTTTCATACACAAGAGGGAGTTACAGACAGTTGCATTCCCAAAGGACACACCCTTTGGTTTGAAAAATAATTACAAGTAATAACCCTAAAATCAAACTAAAGAAATGCTTTAATAATGTTCTTTTATTTTCTTCCTTGATGAAGTTCCTTCGTAAATCTTCAAATATTCATTATCTTCCCAAAATCTCCTGCACATAAGATAAACCAATCAAATCCCATGGTTTGAACATTAAATATATCTCACCTTCAATTAAGTTAGAAAATATTATTTGCAAATTCAATCAAACTCTTATTCATAGGATATAAATAATTTACCCTAAAGAACATTTTAAATATATTGACTTAGGGTAAATAACACATGAATAGATTTCCTCATAACACTAAAATCCATTTTAATAAATGCTACTCGTCATTTTACATTGGGTAAAAAGAAAATAAATTACATTTTCTCTTTTAACAAAATAATAATCACACTTTGATTCCTCACCTACATTATAAATATTTACCCTAACATGTATTCAATTAAGTGTTTTTAGGGGTGAAAATATTTATAAGAATACAATATAATATCCACTTTGGTAATAAAATGCTCTTGATAAGGAATACTCCCTGCTCCTTAATGTGCCAAGAAATTTAATTTTTCCCATTTGTAACATCCTACACAAAAAATGACAAAGTTAGTTTATTGATAAATAAAAATATTTACATTAGGGATACATTAAAAATAGAATCTTTAATAATGTAATCCCTAAGGCAAATATTTAAAAACAATAAATCTTCCTTAAAAGAGATATATGTATCATTTCTTTATAATATAACACTTTTAAATTTAGGGCAAAAATATAATGTGAAATATTCCCAAACATTTTATTTTAATAATGAAGTGATTTTTCTTCTTTAAATAAACTTTAATAATAAAAATCACTTTAAGAATCCTTCTTAAAATGTAGTAAATAACATTTAAGAATATTTACTTTTAAAATTTTCAAGAGTAAAAAAATGATATTTAATAAAAACAAAATCATTTTCACCCTTAATAAATAAACTATTTAAAAAAACTCACCTCATGGCAAAATTAAAATATTACCTCCAAATCTTTCATCAGGGTAGCTTACTCTATCGGGGTAGCACATTTTTAATTATGCCGATCTCGATGACTTACTTATTTTTCTAGAGTCATAAAACCAGTAATAAAAATAATTTACCCTAAGAAATGTATTTTTACCAAAACTCAACCTTTAGGGCAAAGCTATTTTTATTGCAATAAAACCTTCACAAAATTTTCCTAATATTAAGGAGATTTTCAAGAAAATGGAAATCACCTAAAATAAATAAAAATTCAAGATCAAGAAGTCCCTATACTAATGCCTTTGGAGAAAAATTCATAATTACTTTACCTTATGAGATAAAAACTTTTTACCTCCCTTAAAATACTTTAAATTTTTTATTTTAAAAGATTCAAAGTATGCTCTTCATAATGTGCCCTTAAATCATTTATTTAAATGATTTAGATATATGTGTAAATTAGAGTATTTATATATTGCTTTTCAAAATAAACTATTTATTTCCTTCAACCGACTACATAGTGTTTGATCATTTCATTTGATCAAACACAAAATATTTTATTTCATTTGATAAAAAATAATGTTTTTAAACTTAAACACTCTCTAATTAATATAATTAAGACTGATACTAAATTGCATTTGGATTTATTCAAAAGACATAGTGAATATTAAAATTGAAATACTTGAATATAAACAAATTTAAAAGGCATCATATTTTAGACAAAAGAATTAGGGCTTGAGAGCGTGCACCTCGAGATTTGAATTTGTGCAATACATACTTACCTCACAATTTTTTATTGCATAATAGGTTCCCAAGGGCTAATCATAAGCGATACACACAATCGCATGGAAAAATCTGCCTTCTGACTAAATATGGAACTCTAAAATTTGAAAATTTTAGGGTTCCAACAGTGGCTCTTTCTGGGGATGTATGCTCCCTGTGAGCATAGCGAGAATCTAGTTATCTCTGGGAGAGCAGACCGCAGCATCCATTCCCTTTTGTAAATCGTCATTTGAATCTCCAGTAGCCCTCGGCCCCCACCAATTAGCATTTTCTCTTCCCTCTGTCAAATACCTGATTTTGATTATGCAACAATATGAACCTTCTCAAAACACTATAATTCTCACTTGCCCCAATATCTATATATTTCATTTTATTCCTTTTCTCCGCTCTACTATAATAGGCACAAATACACTCCACCAATATTACTTGATCACTGTATCCTTGATTATATATGGCTTCCGGATTTCCAATTTGAGAAATATTTATCCAATGTTTATTTGAAAACCCTAATTTTTCATCATATGCCTCTTCTTTGGAAAAAATTAAATCAAATTTACTATATGTGAATCTCACTTGAGTGTAATTTTCCCATAAAACTTCCATATCATAAATTTGAATATTTTTCTTACGGTGCAATGCATTTTTCAACTATGCAATACTCCTTGGGTAAAAAATATTTGGTAAATATTTCTTATACCATTTTTAAATATTTATGTCCATAATATATGAATTTGGATTCCCCAAATATTCATAATTATCCTTTGTGTCATGTTGTATCTTCTTTATTGACATTATGTCCCACAACACCCTATTTCTTTCACATAACAATTTAACATGAAAGTGATTTTCAAAAATATTTTTGTGAGATAAGTCATCATATCTTATTATTTTACTTTCATCAAATAGTTGATTTGAAAAATTTAGGTCATCCCCAAATGCATTTTCTGCTTCCCTTTTCTCATATGATGCTTCCGGACAAACATTATTTTTGGAAGCATTCCGTGAAAATATACTATTCCTTTTGGTCATATCACCATTTATTATTACCATATTTTTCTCTATGGTTTCCATTTCTGAAAAACTATGATCAACCTTGCTTCCCTCTAACTGCAACAAATGAAAAAATATAGGCATGCCTTGATGTGAGCCTTCATATAATTTATTATTTAAAGGATTATTATGATACGTACTTTCATGAGAGGTATTAGGTGCTTTATCTTTTGAAATAATGTCTTCACAAATGTCCTCTAGAGAGACATCCTCCTGTGCATAAAATGTATGTATATCTATTTCACAAAATGTATTAGAAAAGAATTCATATCTTGGAAACCTTTCTTCAATTTCATCTAGAAATTTGTTGTACTGAAGATTTGAAAAACTATTTCTAGGCACACATCCCCTATTATACTCATCACCGTGTATGAATTCCTTTGAACAGACCTTTCATATTCCTTTTCTAACAGGTAAGAAATTTCTTTTGTACTAAGAAATGGTTCTTCCTCCCCTTTGCATTCATTCACACAAATGGATTCTTCTTTATTTAAATCCATATTGTCCTCCTCATGTCATATCAGAATAACATCAAGTTCTTCTAATATTTTGAGCAAAACTTTTACCTAAGAATCATGATGAATCCCTAACTCACGCATTTTTCTTGAAAATGAAGGCCTGATATCTGAAGGTATTTTTTCATAAATGTTGAACATCCTTATGAACAATTGTGTTATAGATTCATCCTCATAACTTTCTAAATCAAAGAATTCCTCTTAAGGGGAAACATATGATTCCTCTTTTTCATTGAATATCTGTTCTTCATCCTGCTCATAACAACTATCATCTCCTTCAACATCTGCAATATTAAACTCATGTGAGAACCATGCTCAGATTCTCTCCAGGATGAAATGTTACATGCAGGCAATGATTCATATTCTTCCCTTGCCCTATCTTCCAATGTGTGGGCAAATAATATCATTACTTTCCCTTCATCATCAATGTCATGGTATTCTACAAATGAATAGAATCCTTCTAAATGCCACCTCACTGATTCATTATACTCACCAGAAAACCTTGGTACAAATTGTGCAAGATGTAAAAACAAATCATCAAAATTACATGAGAATCTTCTAAGGTCCAGTGGCCCATTGTCCCCTAGGAAAAACAATTTTTTTAACCAATTCTAAAAATCTTGTAATAGATTTCCTATTACCATCAAAGAGATGAATTTTCATCTCCCTTTGGGTCTCTTCCCCTAGTAGAGTCACCAATTGAAATAAAACTTCTTATTAGGTAGAGTCGCAGCCTCCTATGGAAGAAAAAATTACTTATTAAGCTCTTGGGTTCTTCCTTCCAGTAGAGCACCTCAAATGAGATTCTGGAATTGATGTTTCATAGATAACTCCCCAGCAAAGTCATCAATCTGTTGTGTGACTCAGATGGGGAAAACAAAACTTATAAAATCTTCAATGAAAAAAAAACAGAGCTTCTAGGTGAATGTCAAACTATGTATGACAACTCCCTAGCAGATTCGCCAATCTGTTGGGTGACTTAGATGGGGAAAACAAAACTTATAAAACCAGAGCTTCTAGGTGAATGAAAAACAATGTATGATAACTCCCCAGCAGAGTCGCCAATGAAAAACAATGTATGATAACTCCCCAGCAGAGTCGCCAATCTGTTGGTGCCCAAAACCATAGATTGGAAAACCTAAAGACTTGCCAAATCCTCAAGCAGTCCAATCAGCCTTGGCCAACGAACAAGGATAGTCAAAGACTAAAGCCCTCTGCACTTTAGGCTCCACTGAACCTAGGTGGGTATACCTCCCCCTCTTAAGCACAACAAGAGTTATTTAAAGTGTATTTAAACTTTCCTAAGACATCTCTTTGCAAGAATGGCAATAATTTCCTACCACCGCTGAGTGCTTTTATTTGAATGCTTTTGAAATTGGAAACTAAATGTAAAGATAATTGTGTATAAATATTGTTGTATTTTGGAAATAAAATTATTTCAGGACATTCAAGAAATATGCAATAGAGAATGAATAACAGATCAGTGCCTCTATCCAAGAATATATATGATACTTTGTGGACAAATGACTTTATCAACTCAGGAGACAATGTTAATCATCACTATAAAGGTTCAGTATGTGTCACATAAAAAAAAAGAATCTAATCTCACATTTAATGTAATGGCATGTAATTCACATTATAGCAAATCCTTAAATAGATTTATCAAGAGGACAAAGAATATTCATCAACACAGAAGTATACACTATATTTGAAGTAGAAATAGTGAACCTTATATATTAATCTTTGATAAATGACAACACACAAAAGATAAACTTGGAGATACTTCATTACAATTTTCTTGCACAAAATGATACTTCTTCTTCCTATAGACTTCCCTAATACAAATGACTTTCAGTCCTTACAGCAGCATGATGTTCTATCAAAATACTCCTTCCTCCCAAGCAAAATTACTCCCTCTAAGTATGTCCATGAAAAGGCATATATATGAAAGGACACAAGAGGGAGTTACAAACAGTTGCATTCCCAAAGGACACACCCTTTGGTTTGAAAAATAATTACAAGTAATAACCCTAAAATCAAACTAAAGAAATACTTTAATAATGTTCTTTTATTTTCTTCCTTGATGAAGTTCCTCCGTAAATCTTTAAATATTCATTATCTTCCCAAAATCTCCTACACATAAGATAAACCAATCAAATCCCTTGGTTTGAACATTAAAAATATCTCACCTTCAATTAGGCTAGAAAATATTATTTGCAAAATCAATCAAACTCTTATTCATAGGATATAAATAATTTACCCTAAAGAAAATTTTAAATATATTGACTTAGGGTAAATAGCATATGAATAGATTTCCTCATAACACTAAAATCCATTTTAATAAATGCTACTCGTCATTTTACCTTGGGTAAAAAGAAAATAAAATACATTTTCTCCTTTAACAAAATAATAATCACACTTTGATTCCTCACATACATTATAAATATTTACCCTAACATATATTCAATTAAGTGTTTTTAGGGGTAAAAATATTTATAAGAATACAATATAATATCCACTTTGATAATAAAATGCTCTTGGATAAGGAATACTCTCTGCTCCTTAATGTGCCTAGAAATTTAATTTTTCCCATGTATAACATCCTGCACAAAAAATGACAAAGTTAGTTTATTGATAAATAAAAATATTTACATTAGGGGTACATTAAAAATAGAATCTTTAATAATGTAATCCCTAAGGAAAATATTTTAAAACAATAAATCTGCCTTAAAAGAGATATATGTATCATTTCTTTATAATATAACACTTATAAATTAAGGGCAAAAATATAATGTGAAATATTGCCAAACATTTTATTTTAATAATGAATTAATTTTTCTTCTTTAAATAAACTTTAATAATAAAAATCACTTTAAGAAATCCTTCTCAAAATTTAGTAAATAACATTTAAGAATATTTACTTTTAAAATTTTCAAGAGTAAAAAAAATGATATTTAATAAAAACAAAATCACTTTCACCCTTAATAAATAAACTATTTAAAATACCTCACCTCATGGAAAAATGGAAATATTACCTCCAAATCTTTCATTGGGGTAGCTTACTCTACTCTATCGGGGTAGCACGTTTTTAATTATGCTGGTCCCGATGACTTACTTATTTTTCTAGAGTCATAAAACCATTAATAAAAATAATTTACCCTAAGAAATGTATTTTACAAAAACTCAACCTTTAGGGAAAAGCTATTTTTATTGCAATAAAACCTACACAATATTCTCCTAATATTTAGGAGATTTTCAAGAAAGATCTATAAAATGGAAATCACCTCAAATAAATAAAAATTCAAGATCAAGAAGCCCCTATAATAATGTCTCTGGAGAAAAATTCATAATTACTTTACCTTACGAGATAAAAACTTTTTACCTCCCTTAAAATACTTTAAATCTTTTATTTTAAAATAGTCAAAGTATGCTCTTCATAATGTGCACTTAAATCATTTATTTAAATGATTTAGATATTACTTTACCTTATGAGATAAAAACTTTTTACCTCCCTTAAAATACTTTAAATCTTTTATTTTAAAATATTCAAAGTATGCTCTTCATAATGTGCACCTAAATCATTTATTTAAATGATTTAGATATATGTGTAAATTAGAGTATTTATATATTGCTTTTGAAAATCAACTCTTTATTTCCTTCAAATGACTACATAGTGTTTCATCATTTCATTTGATCAAACACAAAATCTTTTATTTCCTACACATCACATGAGCTCAAAGTTTGTGTTAGTTTTTAAAACATCATATAGTTTCATAACCCAAATAATTTGAATGCTATAATATTAATTGGAGGATAAAAAATAATATTTTTAAACTTAAACACTCTCCCATTAATATAATTAAGACTTATTTTTAAAAAATAAAAATACTATGATGGAATTCAATTAGTGTAATGTCCTTGTAGGAGAAAACCGCTCAATGTCTAGATAACATGATTTTGAGAAAAATTTAACATTGTACATAGGAAATTGCATTTGGATTTATTCAAAAGACATAGTGAATATTAAAATTGAAATACTTGAATATAAACAAATTTAAATGGCATCATACTTTTAGACAAATTAATTAGGGCTTGAGAATGCACACCTCAAGATTCGAATTTGTGCAATACATAATTACCTCAAGTTTTGATTGCATAATGGGTTCCCGAGGGCTAATCATAAGTGATACACACAATCACAAGGAAAAATATGCCTTCTGACTAAATATGGAACTCTAAAATTTGAAAAGTTTAGGGTTCCAATAGACTCAAACTCAAAAATATTGGTAGAGTGACAAGGTAGAGGATTGGTGAAGATTTGGAACTTTTGATTAGGAGGAACTATGAACTTGTTTCCTTTTCCATTCACACTAGCTACAAATATAGTATTATTATCAATGAAGTTTTGAATCTTATTCCTCTACATATAACATTTCGTAGTATCATGACTTGGTTGATGGTGATATTGACAAAAGGTTTTGGGATCATAGTAGGATTGAAATGGTTTAGAATTGTCAATTGGCTTGATGGAAGGAAGTTTCAACACATTATCATTTGTCAACCTTAACATATACTATGCAAAGAATTAGAAATATGATTTAATTATTTTCTAAAGTATTTGGATAAAGGGGCCACACTCAATGTCATGGTTGCCACTTGAGTGTTGATGTTGTTATTTATCTTGTTGTAGCCTTTGTTCAGTTCAAACTTCACAAACAATTGTTGAGCACCCCCATTCTTATCAACCAAGGTCATTGAAGAGGATGATTTAAATTGACTCACTTGAAGCTAATAATTATGAAGCACTATACACAATTGTGTAGAGGAAGTAAACTAAAAAATAGAATCTTATCTTTAATGTATTTTTGTAAATTAACAATAAACATTTATTGAACGTTATGAATGAAGAGGATAAAATCATGCAAGGTGAGACTAGACAGTTAGAAATCCAAAGAAACATTCAAAATGCAAACAAAACCATTTTATACCTTGCAAGCTATCATTTGACAGTGTAAGGATAGAAGAATGGGAGACCCTTTGTGATGAAATCATCATCCAACTTATAGATTGGAGCAGGCCAAGGAAGGGCCAAGATTGATTTCCTTATGGAGGGTTGAGATTGATTTGAGATAAAAAGCATGGATCAAGGGTGCCTTGGGAAAATAAACAAGAATATAAAATTCCTTGGGAAAAGGGGGGAGAAATTTGAATTTCAAACATGAGGAATTAAAAATTCCAAAATAAGGATGCATTGAGGGATTCAAAGAAATTTGAATTTCTTTGAGAGACTCAATGTTGATGTGACATGAGTGGGAATTAAAAATTGAGGGATAATGATAATCATGATTATGAGAGATTCTAGAAGGATTAATTAGGCTAATGGGATTAGGAAAAGTGATTTATACGAATCACATGAATAGGTTAATTAATTAAAATTAATTAACTATGTGGGTTTAGAGGAAATAATTATTGGAGGGACTTTTGAAGAATAGGGGGATAATTAATTTATTTGATAAATTAATTATTGGACAATAGTGACAGGATTAATTAAATTAGATTTAAATAACACTGAGAAGATATAGAGGACAAATTAACACTGAAAATGCTTAAATTAATTAAATATTAATTTGAGGTGTCTACATTTTGCTCCTCTTTGATATAGCATCATGAAATGATGTTATGTCAAAGAAGAATAAAACATAGTGGAAGAAAAGGATAAGGACTAGTAGCATGATGCCCCTATCATAAAATGAGGAAGAATGATGAGGAGGAAGGATGACGAGGAAGTAGTGGTATGCCCCCTCGAGAGGACATGCGATTTTGAAGAACATGGGTGTGCTCTCGAAAGGAATTAGGAGAATAAGTGATGAAAGGATGAAGATAATGAAAGAGGGAACTAGGATGGGTTAGAGTGTTATGAATGAAATGAGATAAATAAATGATAAATGGATTGGATTTCTTGTTGAGAAAGTTTAGAGAGAAAACCTAGATTTGATATTGCCATGGATGGTATATACCACTGATTATAAGAACCAGGATGATATGAAGATCCAAGCCATGGACTGACGCTCAGTCAAACAGGAATGTCTTGCACACAATCATGCAAGTGATGATAAACACTAATGTAGGGTTGTCAGTTTGTACAAGGAAGACCTTCAAACACACCATCCCATGAAAACTATGCCCCATTATACACCAGCCAAGACATACCAAGCTATAGGATGATCAAGGCAGTCCTGAATATGTATAGTTCTGGGTCACAAGATGAAAACAAAGCAAAAATATGAAGCATGCAAATAATATGCACATGACCAACTTACATCTCTTGCCAAGAGTAGGACATGGATTTGCATAAACTGTTAGACTAGGGAAGGATGCATCCCAATGGGCAGGGGATGGATTTGGATGAACCTCCAGACTTGGGAAGGATTCATCCCAAGGGCAGGATGTGGATAGATTGATGGATGGATGTGCAAGATATACAAATGAGAGGATTGACACTTGGATTTGATTAGCCAAGTATGGATGGGTGCTTGGATTAGGCACAAGTCAGTGTGAGCTCAGCTAGATGGGGAAAGCTCAATTTGATGTATTGGATAGGATAAATGATTAGATAGGATGAAAAAGGGGGATGGATGATTGAGTAGGATTGGATTGGGGATCGGATTATTGATTAAATTTGAAGAGATGGAGAATATGATTGGATTAGAAATTGGATAGGATGGGGTGGATTGGTGGATAGAATTTGATTTACTAGAACCAATGACAAGGGAGAACCAAGGATTGGTAAGAGGATGGATGAATGGAAGGAGGGAGTTATTATTTGGATAGGAGATAGGTGGATGGAGTGGATGGATATGGATAAGATATGGAGGAATAAAGGATGGAGGGTAGGGTGATGGAGACCCAAGGACTATGTTGCAAAGGAGTGCAATGCCCCACACTAGAGATAGTGGAATTAAGGATGTAAGGATGGTGGATAAATATGTATGAGGTGGAAGGATAATGTGTAATGGATATGGATGGTAGATGATTAAGGCTTGAATGCTACAAAGAATGCATGAATATCCATTATTTTGCCTCTATATGATCATACGGAAACATAATAATGAAGGATTCATTTTAATAGGATGAAGAATATGAGATGGAGGATATGGATAGGATAGGAAAGATCAAAGATAGGAAAGGAGAATGGACTTAGATAGGATGCAGATGGATGGAAGGATTGCATGGATGAAGCTTGTCCCCAAGTGTAGAGTGCAAGGGGATGAGGGGATTACACATGATGCTTGTTTGCCAAGTTTTCTTCATGGTACTTACCCAAGGCACCACAAGAAGTGGTTTTCACCATAGGATGAAATGATTTTTTCTTTACTTTTTTCTGATTTTTTTTTTTTTGTATTTTTCATGATTTTTTTCCTTTTTTTTTTTTTTAGAATAGTTTGGATGGATAAAGATGAGGATGAGTGGATATGAAAGATAGTGGATTCATGAAAGAGTAAGGGAGGACTCAAGCATATAGTTCCATAGATGGTATCCCTTAGTATATTTTTGAAGTGCAGGTATGCTCATAAATGTTGGTAACAATAATTGGGGAGATGAAATGGATAGGGGATGGAAGATAAGGATTTGGAAAGGATTGGACTAACGGAATGGGATTGTGAAAAGTGGATGGTGGATGGTGGATAATGGATGGGGTTTTGGACAATTTGTGGAAGATAAACATTGGCACACACCTTGAAGGGTGGTGGAGTAGTGGGGGAGAGTGTTTTGAATTAGATGGGGGATAAAGTGTGGATTTTGGGAAATGAGAACCCAAAATAGAAGAAGGGGATGATGAAGTTGGGATGGTGGATTTTTGGACATAAGGACCCAAAATGGATTTTGAAGATGGAGGGGAATTGGAGGACTTATGAATGGATGGAGCTTTTGGATTAGCAAGTTTGGATGCCAATTTTGATTTTTCTTTGGGATGCATTTCTTTGAGTAGTTAGGGGATCCACATAGTTTTTTATTTTTTCTTTTGGGGCCTTTGCGGCCTTTTTAATTTTTCTCTCTTTCGGGTCATATTTTTCTTTTGAGCATGTCATTTTGAGGGGACATGTTGATCCTTTGATTTTTGTGGATTTTGAGCTTTATGCTTTTTAGATTGTGCATCCAAATTGCTTCCAATAGAAATGGGATGGGTGCATGAGGATGAATGACTTAAGGATTTTATGGATGATGGGATGATCGAAAGAGTGTGTTGGGAGGCATTCAATGATGTGTCTCTTTTGTTGATTTTGTTTTAGGATTATTTGAGGTGATGGAGTGGTGGATGGAGGGACGTAAGGACCCAAAATGGATGAAAGGAATGGAGGATTTAGCTTTGAAATATAGGGTCCCAAAATGGATGTGGATGATAGGGGATAATGAGATTTTGATTTGTATGAAGGAAATTTGGATTTAGGAGGAATAGAGGATGTACCAACATCTTGAGCATTAGCTTGAGGATCCTTATTATTTCAGAAATGAGATGCAAGTCCATTTTGAGGGGGATGAGATGTGGAAGGAAGATTAGGATCATGAGATGGAGATGAAAGGATACTTTGATCTTGACTATGGAGGGTATCATGAGATGGAGTGAGAGGGATGATCGGATCATGAGATGGAATATGAGCATGCGATGGAGGGAGAGAGTTGGGTAGAGGAATCATATGATCATGACATGAAGTGGAGGGGGTGGGATCATTAGATGGAGTGGAGGTAAATACATCATGAGATGGAAGAGGATTCTATGCTAGCATGGTTTGGAACAAGCTTTTGGCATGTTTGGAGTTGTGGGGATTGTGTGATGGAGGAAGATATGGAAGCTTTGATGTGAGTAGATGGGGAAATGGGGCTATCATGAAGTGTGGTGGATTGGGATTTGTTTTTAGGTGGAAGTGATTGGGGTGGATGGAGGATTTGAGGAGACTTGGCTACATTGCTTTGAGGTGAGGATGTTGTCTCCTTTTCTAGCATGTCTTGGATAAGATTATGGATGATGGATTTGGAGGATGTGCACAATATAGATTTTGGAGGATTAGGATTAGATGGAGGATTGGGATTAGATGGAGGATTCGGATAATGGATTGGGGAATTAGGATTAATGATTTGAGGACTATGGAGTAAAGGATTTGGATGGGGAGTAGAGGTAATGAATGCGTTGTAGAAGGATGGGGATTGGGATGTAGGTGGGGGGGGGGGGGGAGATGGAGGTATACATATTGGATTAGAGGAGTATGTGGATGAGGGATAATATGGAGGTATGGATTGGGAATAAGATGGAGATATGGATGGGGAATAAGATGGATTTCCCTTATCGAAGGTAGAGGAAGGATAAGAGATATGGTATAGATTGGGATTGGGTGTAATGTGTTGGGATGGGATGGATGATGGTATGATAGGCGAGTGGGAGATTATGGGATTAACTTGGTAAGAAGATTCGTGAACTTCCATGGGCATCTTCTCATACCAAGCTTTTAAATTCTAAGTAGTCATGTTGAGAGTGAAGGATTAGATTGGAATTGGATGAATATGTTTTGGAGGGGAAAGATTATGAAGATGATGTTAAATGAAGATGAGGATTAGGACTTGGCTTGGAATGATGATGGATTAGATTTGATTAGATTTGGATTGTATTTGATTTGGATTGGAATTGGATTGGATTGGATTAGGACTTGATTTGATTGGATTTGGATTGGATTTGATTTGATTGGATTGGATTGGATTGGATTTTATTTGATTGGATTTTATTTTATTTGATTTGATTGAATTGGATTGGATTGGTCCTTGGATTAGGACTTGGTTTGGTTGGATTTGGATTGGATTGAATTGGATTGGTCCTTCGATTAGGACTTGATTGGAATTGATGATGAATTGGATTTGATTGGATTAAAGGATTGGATGATTGCTTGATGGTGGATTGGATAACTGGGTTAGGAAGATAGATGGATTTGATTGATTGAAATTTTGGAGATTTGATTGACTTAGAGGGAGAATGATTATGGAAGAATGGATAGATAAAAGGAAGAATAAAGGGGGAGGCTACCCAAAGTCGGATGAATGATTTGGACAAAAATATTGGTTGAGGAAGGATAATTGTTTGAATGGATGAAAGTGGATTGGGGATTGGAGAATTTCTTGGATAGATAGAAATGGATTAAAGATTTGATAATGACAAGATGGAATTTGGAAAGAGGGATGATTGATTGGTTGTGGGGGATGGACTTGGCAAGATATGTCAAGTAAAGAAAACACAATGGTTAAAAGAAGTTAGACTCAATAGACACTCATGCTCCTTCACAACATATCCTATGGAAAGAAAAGATAATAGTCAATGGATCCCAATTGGTTTCCCAACTACGCTTACCTAGAGTAGACACTTAGATGCTTGATCCCACTAGCTCCCCTCCATGACACTCACTTCTCCGAGGTAGCCAAGAATCAATTCCCATGAAAACTTCTCATGGTGAACTTTGTGTCTCTACTAAGGGCCGTAAAAATATGGGCGGCTTCGATGGTCCGACCTCCTGCACCGATGACTAGAAAGTTTTTGGCCACTATGCACAAGGTTTTTAGTATGGTTTCCCATTAGAAACTACCCTTCATAGTTGCACAAGTGAAATTGAGGCCTATAGCCCAATGAAGCACCAAGATCTTAGTAGTCACGCAAGCATGATTGAGATCTCTACGATCCTACTAAGCACCCAATGTGAGAGTGAACTCTCATATATCCCCAACCATTGATTTTTTTGATCTCAATGGATTATTTATTATAGTGAGTTGGGAACCCCAGGTCCAGGTGTACTCACTTGGGTCATTCCCCTCTCACCGGCTCTAAGAGAAACTTGGGAGGGCAGGCCCGCTAAGGGTAACACAAACAAACTAGAAAAGTACCAAAGGTCTGGATTTCTAATTGTCTATATATACAAGAGAATACTCCCCTACTTTCACACTTTCGACAAACATGGCACACAATGATTGATTTACCCCCTAATTAAGCCTAAGTGCCTAAAAATCGAAACACACAGTTTAATTGAATCTCCAAGGCAACCTGCAAAACCACTTGGTTAGGAGTTTCAAAATGAAGTCTTTGACAAGTGTAGGTTTGATTGATGAATCCTTTGACAAATGAGATCTCCAAACACTTGTTAGACTATCAAAACATCCAAAAACTCCTGATCCTGAAAAGCCCTAAAATTTGACTGTCTGAAATTTGGAAAAACCTCCAAAAACTAGATTTTGCATTATAACTCCTAGAATTCTAAAACCCCTCTCAAAAATCCTAACAATATATATGGAATATAACTTAAAGTATAAGAAAGAGAAAAGAAAAGAGGAAAATGTCACTTATACTTAAATGTTATATTCCATATATAAAACTCCTGAAAAAACCTCTCTATTTTTTATACGAGTAAACAGAACAATAACTCATACGAGCTTTCTCATAGGCCCATATGAGTATTCTCATAGTTCAATATGAGTAAATAGAAACTCGCAAGGTTTAGAACAAAAACTCATACGTGTGGGAACAAAAACTAGTACGATTTTCTATGACAGAGAAGAAGAAACACAGAATCAAAAAGAGGAGAGATAGAATGCAGGATCAATCAGAAATTCATACAAGTTTCTTCATAGAGAAGTATGACAATTCCTTAATCCCAGGACGACACAACATAGAAACTCATCCTAGGATATGAAAAATGTTGTACAAAATTTCAAGTTGAAGCATTGCCTGCAACCAAAAAATCACAAAAACTTGCAAGGAAGGCTAGATTAGGGATGTGGATCCCACCGAGCATGCCAGAATGAAAAGGATAAAATCATGCAATTTGAGATTAGATGGTTATAAATCCAAAGAAACATTCAAAATACAAACAAAACCATTTTATACCTTGCAAGCTATCATCTCCCTTGGATTGAGCTTGATGAAGTGAAGGCACCCCTTGATAATGCTCCACTTGATGTGCTCCTTTGATTGATTTGGGTGTGGATTGATCTCCTTTGTGCTCAACAAGATAGATTGATGGATTGCATTTGGATTGAAAGATTAAGGATGGATGGATTTGATAGAGGATTATGAAGAGAGTGTGATAGGAGGAGAATTTGACAGCGTCAGGATAGAAGAATGGAAGACCCTTTGTGAGGAAATGATCATCCAACTTATAGATTGGAGGAGGCAAAGGAAGGGCCAAGATTGATTTCCTTATGGAGTGTTGAGAGTGATTTGAGATAGAAGCATGGATCAAGGGTGCCTTGGGAAAATAGACAAGAATATAAAATTCCTTGGGAAAAGGGGGGAGAAATTTGAATTTCAAACATGAGGAATTAAAAATTCCAAAATAAAGATGCATTGAGGGATTCAAAAAAATTTGAATTTCTTTGAGAGACTCGATGTTGATGTGACATGAGTGGGAATTAAAAATTGAGGGATAATGATAATCATGATTATGATAGATTCTAGAGGGATTAATTAGGCTAATGGGATTAGGAAAAGTGATTTGTAGGAATCACTTGAATAGGTTAATTAATTAAAATTAATTAACTGAGTGGGTTTAGAGGAAATAATTATTGGAGGGGACTTTAGAAGAATAGGGAATAATTAATTAATTTCATAAATTAATTATTGGACAATAGTGACAGGATTAATTAAATTAGATTTAATTAACATTGAGAAGAATAAGGACAACATAATTAAGTCAATTAATTATGTTGACAGGCTTAAATTAATTAAATATTAATTTTAGGTGTCTACAATGATTAGGAACTTGATAAGCAATTTGAGAATGCAAATGTTTATATCTATCAATAAAATCAATCACTTCTTATTTAACTCTTTGCTTACAATGAATCAAATCACTTAAAATAATTTTAGGACTAATATTATATCAAAATTGTTGAATGAAAAAATTAGCTAGTTGTTGAAATAAAGTAATATAATAAGGAGACAAAGAATAATACCATTGCAAAGACTTATCCCTAAAGGTTCTAGTAAAAGATTTGGCCATAAGTCATTGGTCATCAGAAAAATCACTACACAAAGTTTGAAATGTCTTCACATGTGTCCAAGGGTCACCTTTTCTATTATACAACTCCAATTGAGGGACTTCCATATTTTTCAGAGGAATCACACAGACAATGTTTTTGGATAGTGGGATCACTACATAAAATATGAGAACATTGAAATTGGATTGAGTAATGGAAGCCAATTGATGTTGTAGGGACGTGACAGCTTGGGCTAATTTATTGATGGTTGTTTTGGTGATTGATTGAAATTGGACATATTGGATTGGATGGAGGTGTAACATTCTCATATGTAGGTGGAGGTTGAGAATAAGGATGTAGAAACATTTTGGTATGTTGGTATGGGAGATGGTTGTGGAAACAGTGGAAGACTCGTAGAAGGAGGTATGCAAGAATATTGATTATTAGGATTTCCTCCATGAATAACATGCATCAGATTAATATTTTTTGGAAGTAGTCATGATAGAATATGTAAATGTAGGCGCGCTAGGCAATGATGTGGGAATAGGAATGGAACTATTTTCTTTACTAGTGGGTTGAGATTAGATAAGTAATTAGACACAATTTTTGACTGGTATGATATTAGGGTCAACAATATGAGCAAGGCCACATGACAAATCAACACTAATTTTATCACTTTGCACCATTCCTTTTAATCCTTCGAGCAAATGGATTGGTTCACTTTTCTAGGTACTTTTGGCTCATCAATTATTAAATATTTTCAAATTTAGTGTCCATCTTACCCAATTGGTCAATAGAAACCCTCGTTAGTGATTCATCCACATCATGAGAAGTATGAGGAGAATGGGGATAAATGATGTCATTTTTTGGATTAGAGTAAATGCCAACATTCTCATGGAACAAGTTATCCAACAGAGACTCCCTATCCTTAGTGTCTCAACCTTCGGAAGCCTTAAGTCTATGACATATTCTCATGAGAATATTGTATGCATGACTAACAATAAAAAAATTCATGCACAAATAAGGGGAATTTGCATGCCAAAATTGAAAACTATGATTAAGTAATGCAATTTATTTTTAAAAAGCTTGATTAAGAAAGAATTCAAAATGTAATTATGAATTTGATCAATAAATTTATTTAAATCATAACATAACCTATCATAATAATTAGATCTAAAATATATTTGAAAAATTATGCAACCCACAAGTTAATTTTAGAATAATGAATTAAGGTTTTTGTGAATTTAACCTCTAGATTAATATAACTACATTAAAAGAGGATTTAACCCAATATATCTAAGCTCAATCCCAGTGGGAAAAGAGCTTATATTTTGATTGGATTCATTGGTTTGAATTTGTTATCCACTTTCTGAGTTGAAATTTAATTTTAATTGTGAAACTAGGGTAAAAGTATGAATAAATGAAGCAAATCATTGGAAACAAACTACTATATATATCCCACAGAGCCAAAAACTAAGATCTAGGGAAAAGAAGAAGTTGAGAACCTATTGCCAGAAGTTCAGCCTGATTTTTCAAGTCTAGGTAGCACAAATCCACCCTGGTCATCTAAATTTTCCATCATTGAAATCTTAACCTATTCATCAATATCGACACTCCCAAAATTATTGACTACAGTTCTTGCACCTATTTCTTGCACATAGAAAGAGAGGGGAAGATGTTGGAAATAGGGGTTTTCCTTAGGTCAAACCCAAGTTATGAATTAACCATTAAATTGAATTGATAAATGTAATGAAAGACTAATAAAATACTTTCCCTTTGAGGGAAAGATTGAAATTCTTGAAACAATAATGTATACCTTGATGAAGATTTGTTTGACCTTCACACAATTTTTTTAGGGTTTCATATAGGATATCTAATACAAGATCCATTTTTTCCCACTGAAATGAAATGACTATTGTAGGGCTCAAAAATGGGCCCTAATTAGGAGGACCAAGGCACTGGGCGACCTGGACCTAATTTAGGACCAAGCCACCCAAAACCATAGTACTAAAGAATCAAGACCCAACAAGAGGGAGAGAAGAAGAAATGATGAAAAAATGAGATTGATAAGGGGTTTGAGTAAAAACAATACAGTAATCAAGCATAAAAAGCCTACTTAGGACAAAATTGTAAGCAACTACAATTTACAATGTGACACTCTATCAAGTGTGCAATGATATTGACTACTCCTAACTCTCATGCATCTAGAGTGGATAAGGTATCTGAGAAGAGGTTTGGTCTCTTGAACCTATGTATGCTTCACTCATTCACCATGATTCTTGAAACTTGTGTTGAGCCTCCTCCTCCATCTCCTATGTATGATTCACTCATTCACCATGGTTAAATAGGTTAATTGTTCCCTTCTATTTCTTTCTTTGTGGGATGAGTTCTAGTGAGATATCATAGGTTTTTTTGATACGTGAAACACTCCAAACATTAGGAAAATGATTGAGGATAGTATATTCCTCTTTGATGGAAGTTTGGGAATTCATATCGTCCCATTTTCAATGTCTTCTAAGGTTGTTCATTATGTATCTTTAGATTTGTTTGATATTGTTTTAGCTAATTTTGTCATATCATGATTTAGACATGTGGATAATTGAGAAATATTCCATGGCACACATCACGAGACTATTCCTTCCACCTTATTTTATGGATTTTCTATATTTTTGGATATTGAAATTTTTCCTTCCTAAGGGGAGGAACATGGTTTGGCACTCTTAGATCTTCATCAACACTCATCCTCAAGTATTCACCTTTGACATTGGAGGTTCGCTCTTATGGGGGAGCATTGCCTCTTCTTTTCTCTCTTACAGGGGGAACATTGCCTCTTCTTTTCTCTCCTATTGGGGGATCTTGATTTTACTTATGTGGTTGATTCAATACTTGGGGGACATTTGGAGCCCTTCATTCTTAGTCACGTGTACTCTTTTTGGTCTCATTGGTTAATGCTAAGTCACATGTACTTTTATTCATTTATGTTATGTCTCTTTTGGAGAGGATATTTCTCCCACTAGGTTTTATCCTTTGCCTCTATTTGTGAGAGTTACATTAATTTGTACATGGGTACCTAATAAGGTCTTTGTTGACAAGACCCATTCATGCCTGCATCTTTGCATTCATCATTAGCTCTTTATCTTATCCCTGAGTTAATCTTTAGGGTGTGTTGGATTAATTAGGATACTTTATCTAATTATTCAACTAATTAAGTCCTTTAATTACTTTATTCACTTAAGCTAAATTTAGGCATTTTATCTTTTATTAAATTAGATTAATAATAAATTAATTTATCTCATTCATTATGATTGTTACACTTGGTGCTAGCTAATTAAATCTAGCTTTAGGGATTACATATATGGTTTCATTCATCCTTTCATAAATATTCATTTGTTCATTGTAATAATAACCTTTTGGTACAATTCATACATAATTCTCAAGTTGTGTTGAGAAAATTATCCTTGATGGATTTGTGATATGTGGTGTGCTTGCAGTTGATTCTTGTCTTGTGAGGTTGGATCGTTGACTTCTACACTATTTCAACACTATTGTGTTATTATGGTTTTTTAGATTTAATATATTTTCTATCCTCGTAGTATTATAATATGAATTGAATTTGTTTCATATTTCTACTCTATAGTCATAGTGTGTTTTCATTTATATCAATTTTTTTATTAATAAATATTATAATAATAGAGATGCACATATGATAATTTTGTTACAAGATTGTACAAATTAGACTTGAATCAACATATATAGAAATTAATATAAATCAAAAATTAAAATAAAATTCTTAATAGTGCCAAAAATAAATTAAAATACATCACAAAAATAATAATAATATATTTTTCTTCTCTAATAATCAAGAATTTTAAGTAATAATAAAGTACTATTGAAAAAATGTAATCTTATTATATCATGTACAATGCATACATATTATCTATCACATTATTTAATATAAACAAGTCTATTTTTAAATAAACTATTAAGCATCATTATATTTATAAACTTTATAGAAAAAAAATCATTTATAATTTAGTTTTCAAGAAATAATAATATTGAGTGTTATATATTAGAATAATATTAATATGTTACACAAAAAAGGGAGCTAGTGAGAAGATTATGGAAAAGGTAGTGTGGGAAGATTTCAAGGAGGGAGTGGAAAGCAATGATTTTCAAGCTTTACTAGGTTTGTGGAGTTGGACAAGTCACCTTATTCCTTGGCAAGTGCCAAGAAGGCCCTAAATTCAGGCAAAGGAATGGCCTTATTTTGTAAAAAATTCTCTTGAAAAAGGGAGGAGAGAATTAGGTTTAGGTTGGTGACTTGAGTAATATAGTTATATGGTCCCATTGGAAATTTTGGTGATGTAATTTTGTTTTGATTAAGTAATTGTGTTTTAATTAGGTAATAGAGGGAGTAATTTTGTTTTGATGTAATTTTGTTTTGATGTAATTTTGATTTGATTAATTATTGTTTAAAAAATTATGTAATTTGATAAAATTAAATGATTATTATAATGAGATATATTTGATAGAAAAAAATATAAAAATATGCTCCACATGAAAACTATATTTTCTTATAGAAGGACTATTCCATTATAAACCTTTCATGAAGTACATATGAAACTTTACTGATCATATAGTTAAATATGATAGTAAAGTAAATTTTATTTGATATCTAACTTTCTAATCTTGAAGCATGTAAGACTTCTACATGTAGCACATGTTCAATTCCTCAAATTGTTGACAACATACTAGCACATTTTTCTATTAAATGTGTAGTCATCTCCAACAAGAGTATTTTCATTTGACCCCTCGGAAAAAGAATTTTTCCACCATATATTTCTTATCTTAAGTAGACCTATTAAATGCATCTATTTTCATGTAGATAAGTTGTGACAATCTTGCTGAATTGAGAAGTAAATTTTGAAAGCAACTTAGAAATTGAGCATATTTGAACAATTCTTGGTTCAATTCAATAAGTTCATCTTCAATGACATTGTAAACATGGTCTAAAGCTACTTCTTCCAAGGTTCCAGGATTCTCCTTCATATAACATTGTATTGCAGAAGCCAACTCACCACATTCTCTTTCAGCCTTATATAACCATTCATTAAAATATAATTAATCAATACTTGTGTTAGATAGATTCTATCCATAGTGATACTAGTATTAAATGCATTTAAAATGAAATAAAAATGACATTTCATTGTATTACATAGGATAATAATGCATTATCTTGAATGTTTTGGTATCATTGACTAGCCTAGCAAATAGGCACACAAGATAGTGAGATTTTGATCTCTCATCAATTTGGCATAGAATATTATCAATAATAGCTTCTCCCATTAAATGGATGGAAGTGAGAATCAAGAACATGCTTATGCTTAGACCACTCTGCTTCTTTGGTGAAAGCTTCAAGTTGAACCTTCCACTACCATATAATTGCCACCTTAGAAATTTTATTTTTGATGAAATTTAGATAAATAATTATAATTTTTATAACATACATACCACTCTTTTGAAGTATTCAAGCATTTCATGCTCTTGCACCTTATATGCTTTCTTAGCTAACTCATTGATTGTGTTGTATAATCCAAGTGCTAACTCATTGATTGTGTTGTATAATCCAAGTAAGCATATTTTTATATGCTCTAACATGTCATCTAACATATGTAAATCCCACCTACAAGATCAAGGAAACATAATAGTGATACTTTATTCTAAGCTCAACCATAGCACTATTTTTCTTCCAAAACTACATTATAATAATGAAATTTTAATAAAAACTTAAATACAATTCTCTTTGCAAAATATATTATAACGTAAATTTGATTAGACAATCCAAATATTAAATTTAAACCTCTACCATTTAGATACCTAAAATCAATAACTTAAATATTATATGAATTATGAATATTTAATTTTAAACCATATGACTTTTAAATTTAAATATAATTAAAAATTAAAATAAACAAACATGATAGTAAAAACTAGCCAATTATTTTGGACCTTCAAATGAGTTCTATATAAATATCACAAAACTCTTTTCAAAATATACCTGTCAAATGCTTTGTTGAATAACATAATCTCTTCATAAGAACTATATTTATCATATAGGTCATCAAGAACAATGATAAGACAACCAACTTTTGTAGTTGCAATTCTACAGTCACCATATTCAGGTTCAAACATACCAGCTGCCACCACTAAATATGTCTCTATATACCTCTCTCAAATAAATTTCAACTCCCTAAAGCCAAATTCTATCCACCACCTGTATTAAATTGATCTGATCAACTTAAAACTACTAATCAAATTGTTAAATTATTTGTAATAAAACAATACTTTTATCAAAATAAGAAAACAATACTTAGGGACTTGCTGAAGCTCTTTTTGGTGTATGGACTGTACTGCATTGAAGTCCAATTTAGCCAGCTCAAGATACTTTTCATTGTTCATATAAGGCAACCTGCATATGATAATTAAATTATTTTTCATAAGTATACCAATAGAAAAACTAAATTATTTGTAATGTGCAAAACAATTGTGAAAAAACATAAAAATTTAATGCTTCTTAGGGGTAAGTTGGATGTGAATAGTTTTCAAATCATTCTAAAATTTAATAAAAAATTTAAAGTTCACTAAGCTAGTATTGTCACCTATTCTTAGTTCACTCAGATAGTATTGTCGCCTATTTTTGGTTCAAGTTTTATATACAAGTTTTTATAAATGAATGAAGTTAATAAAACTCTTAACTACTAACATGATGATTTTTGGATTTGATAGGATGACCAATTTTTCATAATGTTTAGGATCATGTTCCAAGATTCATCATAAGAAAGAGATAAGTACTAATATCTATTCTATAGTTCTGAATTTGAAAAGAAAAAAATGATCATCATTGTTTTCATCAACATTTCAAATTAGTTTCTAGCTAACTCATCCTGATAATCGATCATGCAACAAGATGTGAAATATTAATGAAAATTTTGATTGTATGATTAAATCCAAAAACCATCAAATTAATTTATTATGAACTGTTCATACATTTAAACTTAACTATTGTTAAATAAAAGACTTTACATACTTCGTACATGAAGGTTGTTGGCTGAGTAATAGAATCTTACCTATAGAAGGTCTTCGCTAGCCAAGTTTTATTTGAAAGCCACGAGCCTTCTATATAAAATCTTGCCTCTAGTCTGGGCAAACTCTGATGGAATCCATATTTCAACTCGTAGTCCATCTATAAGTAAACTTGTTTCACTTGAAAGCTTCTAGAAATATAACTTTTTAACATATAAAACAAATTGTAATCAATATATGCCCATCTAATTGTTGATGACCATTTACAATATAACTTACAGCAAAAGATCCAGTGACATCTCTTGCAATAGCAAAACAATGCTTCATTTCAAGAAGATCTCGCAAGTAACTTGCTGAGAAGGATTTTGCTTCTTTCATTACCGTTTCACCAGGAAAAGCTATTTGGGAGCATTTATAGAGACTTAACATATCTTCAACCCCTCTATGATTTTTGTCAGAAAAACTAAAATACTCTCCTTTCTCATTTTTAAAAATTTTCAGAACCTCTACAAGACACATTAACAGCTACTAATTGTTTATTGCATGCAGTGAAAATAAATTGAAGGCATTTGAGCTTAGCAGTTACACTTATCTTGATTGGATGCTTAGATATAATACTTCTATAAGATTACTCAAATGTTGCTAGTGATGTTAATGTTGGAGTAATGTTAACTCCAACTTAGGCTATGTTAGCCCACTTTCAAACCATCTGTCCCTGCCATGACTTATGGACATTAACACTGCATGTCGTGATTTATGGACAATAACAATGCATGTCGTGATTTATGGACAATAACAATGCATGCATTCTGCATTGTTAAAATTGACGGTGCATGCTCTTCTTTCACCGCCAATATTGTTAATGGTCTATGGTGGTTATTTTTGTATAAATCTATAAAATTTTGTAGCTGTGGCTGCATAGCACAGGATAGATCTAGCTAGGAAAATATAAAGAAAACTTGCAGATCTAATGCACATAAGAAAAAGAAAGAGCAACTAAGAAAATGAAATGTATTAATTCATTGTTATCTTTACAACTGCAAAATATGCAGATTATGCAGCCACAGCTGCAAAATTTTACATGGTATCAAAGCGAGGCTGCTAAGAAGAAAAAGCTAAACACTTTTATTTGCAGGCACTAAAGATAGATCTTTTTTAGATTGGAATAACCATTGTATTGAAGGTTTTGTTTTTGTATCTTTTTTGAGATATTTTTAAGGAGTGAATGATGTATATGTGTAAGGGTTACAGATGCAAGTATTGTGAAAGCAATCAACATGGGCATGAATGGTGTCCCCATTTCTCACATAATGTCTTTCTACTCTTTTTTGGAAATGCATCAAAATCGCAAGCTGCTCCTTCTCCACCTACAAAAATAGTTGATGTACCTTCACCTTCACCTGTGAGTTTGATAGAGATATTGGCTTCTTTGAATGCTACTTCAAATTCTTTTCAACGGGTTCATTTTTGTTCTCTTGATGAGCGAGATATCATCATATCAGACATTTATCATTTGTTTGTTGAATCTCTTTTTGATCATGGTGACAATTTTGAGGACACATGTCTTCTCTCTAATGTCGGCTCACATCAAGTTGCATCTTCTTTTGGTTTGGATTCTCTTATTTTTTCTCAACCACTCCATGCTACTATCTCGACACATCCTGATTCATATCTGAACAAATCTCAAACTTCAATGGTCACTGTTCTGGAATCTTGTATGGCAAAGTCACAGTTCAACATCGGATTGAAGAAACATGAGAATTTTTCAGAACCATTCATCTTGATTCCTTCATACATTTCACTTGAGTGAGAATTCAGTAGTTTGACAGCTCAAGGTTTCTATCTTTCAAAAGGAAGAGGCATCATTTGTTGCAAGGGAACCTACTACAGCATTCGCTTTGCTACATTCTATATTGACATTCTTTATCTTCTTTGTAAAGGCACAAATAGCCACTTTTTGCGAGATCTTAGGTTGCAAGACATTGTAGCATATTAGGTATCATGCAGAGAGTGTAAATTTTGAGGGGGGGTTTTGTTCCCACTGGGTTTTTCCCTCTTTCCTCTTTCCTTTCATTAGGTTTATTTCTCCTTAGTTGGAATTAAGGGGGGGTGTTGGAGTAATGTTAACTCCAACTAAGGCTGTGTTAGCAGCTGTGTTAGCCCACTTTCAAACCGTCTGTCCCTGTCATGACTTATGGACATTAACACTGCATGTCATGATTTATGGACAATAACAATGCATGCCGTGATTTATGGACAATAACAATGCATGCATTCTACATTGTTAAAACTGACGGTGCATGCTCTTCTTTCACCGCCAATATTGTTAATGGTCTATGGTGGTTATTTTTGTATAAATCTGCATATTTTGCAGTTGTAAAGATAACAATGAATTAATACATTTCATTTTCTTAGCTGCTCTTTCTTTTTCTTATGTGCATTAGATCTGCAAGTTTTCTTTATATTTTCCTAGCTAGATCTATTCTGTGCTATGCAGCCACAGCTGCAAAATTTTACAGTTAAAACCTTGGAAATACAAAATTGAAAAAATATAGATGTTAAATCCAAAACTATTTCTCCGTAGGCTGTAAGATACATCACAGCCAATATAGATGTTTTATATATCAAATTGCAGTATAGTAAACCAATAATTACCATCTTTACCTGCAGATACATCATAGCCATGCAATCTCAGGATCCTAAAGCCCATAGCTGTATCATTGACATTTACAATGGTATCATTTCTTCCCCTTCCGATCCCTCTATTAGTCCAAAATCTATGCGAGAAGTATAATTCGTAAGATTGGTGAAATAAATTATTTTACTTTCAGTTCTAATAAGATTAACATGCATGTGTAATATTTTTCTCCTGAAGTTTCCTTATAGATAAAAGGAGAAAAAGATTAAAAGGAGAGACCGGTATACATAATCCAATGCATGTTTGATTTCCTCTTTGAAATAGCGACCAATTCCCAGACGTTCAACAGTATCAACGGCAAGAAGGCGTTCATGGAGATCAGAAGGATAAACACAAGTACTGTCATCAACCACAAAACAAATAAACACGTGAGATAAGATTACGTGATATAGTGATCAGCTTCCTTTAGTTATTTATGTTGCCAATATTTGATATAGTGATTATCTTACTTCCGTCGACCATGGATTTAACCTCAGCCTATCTTATCTTCTTAATCAGCCACCTATCCATGATAAATGCTGTATCTAACTTTATAGAATTAATTATGCATTGTTCTATAAAATGAATCAATGAGAAGATTATATCAAACTTCAATCCATGTTTTAAACAGAAGAAGATATATATATATATATATATGATCTTACCGTAGTCTCCACAAATTGTGACAATAAAGACACGCAGTGGATGCTAGGGAGCCTAACATGTATCCATCCTTTGAATAGAAGTTCAATACTTTTCTCCAATTTATAACCTCTTGTAATCCCTCCAATGAAAGCAAAAGAGATGTCGGTAGGTTATATAAAATACCCATATCAACCCTGATTTTAGAAGGAAAATAAATCATTAGATTTCAAACTTTAGATGTGAAAAATGCAATTGTCAAAGCTCCTAGGTTTACTTCACTTACTCTTTAAGCTGAGCTTCCCTGATTGCAAGAATTCTTTTAATGAATGGTAATTCATTGGAAATACCCAGACCTAGAGCATTAGCTTCCTTCAACAAAGAAGAAAAGAGAATCACAAATCCACTTGGCTGATTTAAGAGAGCGAGGTTTGAGAGTTAACAAAATCAATTCCTGCAAACAAGCACAAGGAAAAAACTTCGTCAATTCAAAATTGGATTTGAACAAAAGTTTCTAATTGTATCTAAGAAATAAGTAATTAGAAAGATATAATCTAATATTTTATCAAAAAAACATTTGAGATATGTATGATGTATCTCACCCTTGATGTAAAATGATTCTCCTCCCCAAGATCCATCACTCAATTGATTGCAGACAATCCAGTTCAGCGTTTGTGAAAACTGAGGTTGGGAAGGGTTGTCAATGGATGCTATTCTGGCTATCCATGCAGTGTCATATGCAGATGGGTTTAGTTTCCCATTCTCCATAGACTGGAACATATTTCTAATATCTTCTATCAGTGCTTCCATATGTTTGTGGTTTTGGAAAGGCTGAAATAATAAACATAATTCATAAGAACATACATTTTAAAAAGACTGACAAAGCACCATTCATGATATATGAGTCAATGCATTTAACTAGAAATGCAGTTGAATTAGAAAATAACAAAATACTTTAATACAGTACAAAAGCACTTTATACTCTCCACTCAATGAAAAACAGTACCAAAAATACGTTTTTGCTTATCTTAATCATATAACACTAAAAAACAATGCTTCCTACTTTTCACAATCACTCAATATAAATGCTGGTCACAGTCACATACAGTAGGAAACTATCAAATCTAAAATACTTAGTCCACTCTAGATACATTCTCAGTATTCCACATACCTTGTGAATCTCTGTAAGAGAGTTAATTTCATCATCATTCCACATACTGGGAGGGTACGCAGTGGCAGCCATTCTCGTCTCTGAGCAAAGAGAAGTGACATTGTTATCTTATAAAAAATAACTTCTCTTCAAGAAAATCCATAACATATCCATAATTTTCTAGAATATAGAACAGATATATTAAAAAAAATAAGATATGTGAATAACACCTACTTTGAGTTTTGTAATGGCGATTGGCTGGGAAGTTTTTCTACCACTTATGTGTTTGGCTCTGAAGCTCAAAATACCAAATCTCTTATAAAGCGTGAAAATACAGAGTCTGGTCAAAACACTCTTGCAGACTCTTCAATTTTTTGTCTAACATGTCACCTTCATAACGTCGTCTGCAAATTTTCCATTGTTCAATTTTGTCTCGTATTATTAAAGATTTCCCGCCACTGATCGGGATGCCTGTATTTCAGCTTGTTGGAAGGGTACTAAACAGATGTATTATTTGAATTTGTCTATTAAGAATGTTTTCGAATATAGGTTATAGTGCATTTTTAGGTTCAAATCCTTATATGATTTTCCCCTAAAATTTCGCGACATTTTTCTTATGAAAATTAGGTCGTCATTAAAATTGTGAGTTTACGGTATGTCTACAGCGTTTTAAATTGTCACGTTGTTGTATCTATATTAGGTTTACGGAAGCCCAAAAAAAGTGGGCCTAATAAAAAGGGAGAGTGTTGTCGCTTTGCCAAGAGAATCGGTACATTTAATATATTCCTTTGTATGGCAGAGGATATTTGACATTTTTATTCTTTATAGGGTCCACCCTCAAATAATTGGGATAGTGGTTGGACAAAGTTCGTCTATTAGTGCAGTCTAAAAGTGTCGAAAAAATGTCATGTCAATTCTTATCTCCAGAAAGGTTCCATTAAATTTGAAAAAGCAATCAATTATGTGGTGCAGATCACCACACCAATAAACATGACTTAGTGCACAGCTATGGGTCTTTATTTTTTGGGACCATGACAACTTGACTAAAAAAAGCATGTGATGTGGCATCATATTTGATCATATGAACTTAAAACTCATTTTTGACACGTTGACTTAAAAAAGCATGTAATGTGGCATCATATTTGATCATATGAACTTAAAACTCATTTTTTTAAGTAGGGGACTTGAAAAGTAAGCAATTGTACAAAATAAAAAAAAATTGAAATATTTAAGACAAATTTTGGAAAGTGCAAACATAACTCTCACCACCGTAGGACCCTCTCCCTTATATATATTTCATATGTGTGTTTGTACGACAATGAATATTTGTCTTTTCTTTCCAATAGTGTTTGATTGCTTGAAATTTGATGTTGATCGTTTTTCAATTGCAGATGTTATACTACAATTTTAAATTTTATTAAGATAATTTGATGGTTTTTGAATCAGTTTTTTGAATTTTAGATTATGTATTACAATTTTCAAATTTATAAAATCGTATAGTATTTTTTATGGAGGATTTTTCATCAACAAAGTCGTTTTAGCTAGCACAATCCTCACCTCATCCTTTTTTGATGTCACTAAGCAAGGCTTTATCCCTTCTTTCTCCCTCGTGGACTCATTAACAACCTTTCAACTTCACTAGACCAAGGGCCCATTGACTAGTTCATATTATTTGAGATGTTATATTTTGATATAATTTTATTTAAAATAGAGGTTCACCCCACAGTGCAGCGGTAGCTGCAAGGCCGCGTTGATATGGCACTCTGTGTCTGAGTCCCTCCAGGTCTTCTCGTCGGTCGCCCACGTCGAGTGCAGAGGATCAGATTGGTCAACCTACCGCTCACTACCCAGCTCATCTGGTGAACCCACCTTCTAACCTCATTGCAATGACTTTGATGTCCACAGTTTACTGTCCACGCAAGCTAGTGCTTCGGAGGCATGAGGAATTACAACCTGCGGTGTGCCAGATCGTTGGACTCGAAGACTGAATGGAGTGATAAGGAGATCAATGTGGAGAGATAAGGAGTCAAAATTGGAGGGAGCATGTGGAGAGATAAGGAAGTGGAGCGATAAGGAGAATGAATGGAGAGATAAGGATGTAGAGTGATAAGGAGTTAATTTCAGAGAGAAAATATGGAGGTGTTAATATTTCATCATTCAAAATTGGAGGGAGCGTGTGGAGAGATAAGGAAGTGGAGTGATAAGGAGAATGAATGGAGAGATAAGGATGTAGAGTGATAAGAGTTAATTTCAAAGAGAAAATATGGAGGTGTTAATACCTCATCATTCAACAATATATTTGGGGATGGGGTCCCCCTCTGTGGTCCACTGGTTCGTAGCTCGAGTCAAAAGCGATTATCTACCAAAATAAATAAATAAATAATTTTATTCAAAATTTAAATGTCTTAACCCTTTTTCTATATGAAACTATATTATAGTTTTAAATTTTATTGCATCATATAACTTGACTTGCTATATTGTAATGTAATCATCTATATGACACTTTAAGTCATTAGTAAATCAAAATAAATGTAACACAATATTTTAATTTATAATATTTATATTTATCATACTAAGTTATTATAGAAATACATATTAATTTAGAATGTTTGAAAAGATATACTATTATTTCATTTTTACAATGGTTTAAACAATGTTATCTCGAATTTTGCTTAAATATAAATTTAAAAACTTTTTATTGATTTTAGTAATAAATTTAATATCTTTTCTTTTATGTGTAAATTTTAAAAGCATTTATTGTAATCATTTTCTTATAATGGTACTTTCACTTTTTATACATAGAATTTATTACTCGTGGAAATTTACAATTAGAAATATAAAGAAAAGTTGTTAACATTGTTGGCATATACACACTCCAATGAGACATTGTAAGTGATTGAAGGTTTTGTCATTGATGGCAACCTTACAATCCTATGACACTAGCAAGGCATTCCACCGGCACTAGCAAGATCAGACTCTACATCGGCACTCAGACCACCGGCACCGGCAGTGAAAGGAAGCATACCGGCACAGAGGCTGATAGGATTTTTGTTATAATATATTTTGTTTATTATTGTAAAATATTTATAAGCCGACTTGGCAACATTGTAAAATGACTCATATATATAAGAGATCATTGTAGAACATTTCAAGATATATGGTAGAATGTAAATAGGCGAAATAAGGTAGACCTATTATGCGAATTATAGGTTAAGGGTTTATGTAAGAAGCAAAGCAGAAATCGGTACTGGATCTGGCATTATAGATGTTATTTTGAAGTAGTACAAGACACTGGATTTATATAATCCATTTTGTAAGTCAGTAAGACTTCCCATTTTGTAATTGAGTAGTGAGCTCTAGGCACTTGGTCTTCCTACATGTGCAGGCCCTTCTTGTAGCAGTAATATTCTCTTATTGGCCAGTAAGTGAATATTGTGGGTCACAAATCCCACCAAGGTTTTTCCCACATCGGGTTTCCTCGTTAAATCTTTGTATTATGGTGTGTTTTTCATGTGGTTGCTTTTATCTCTATTTATTGCATTACTTCTTGTTTACCGATACACAGTTTTAATATGTTCTACATGTTTTAAGTTAAGAAATTTAATCCACCGGTTAGATACTAATTCAACCCCCCACCCCCTCTCAATATCTGTGGGAATCCTAACAAACATTGGGTTTGAAAGGAAACTTGCAGCAATCTTTATGACAATTTCCATATAGCCCATTATAGATTTCATTCTAATCAACACCTAGAAGCCATATGCAAAGAATAGACAACATACCCATGAAAATGTGACACAAGATATATCCTAGGAAAACACTCATGAGGGAAAAACCCAGCCTCCAAAAGTATCATCCACCATATATTATCAGTAATGCATCCATTACAATGCAACTATGTGAAGCTTTTGAAACCCAACCATAACAAGCCATCAACAAGCACTCAATGTGACCAAGCATGAATCCACACATCCCATGCCATGTTTCTTTCACAAATGCTAACCTGGCTAACTGACCAACCCAAACAACTACCCTTGTAGTTGCTTTTATAAACACAAACTCCCACAAAACTACCAAGTTGTATTACATCAAAACCATGTGCCCAAAACCATATGACAATAAAATATAATATTTTTCCTACCTACCCTTGACCCACTTTTAATAATGGGTACTTCATCACAATTACATTCCCCAATATTAAATAAATACAATATAATAATACCAATGTATCAATGCAACTCATCAAGTGGTTACAAAAATATTTCAAGGGAATCTCTACATGTTGCATGTCCATCTAGGTGCTCCTAGGTGCAACAATACAATATAATATTAAAAAATAATTCCATGTCCACCTCACGAAATAATAAAATAATACATAAATATAACATTATTATGCAAGGTGTACAACACCATTTTCCCAACACTCTTGCTTGTTGTATACATTTCATAAGGGCCAAGAAGTAATATGTCACATGAACAAGAGACTGATCTCTCCACACACAAATACCATCATGGAATCCAAGTGCTTCATGTGCTCCATCAAGATACCTACAAGAAGAAACAAAGTGACCACCATCTCATACATGAATGCTCACACCCTCCATCACGCCACTACCACTGGACATGAAAAGGCCATCCAAAGAGAAAGTCACACAATCTGTCGCAACAAATGATAAGTCCTGTGCCAACTAATATCCAAACACAAACACTAATCCAAAGGTAGCTATTTATATAGCTAAAATAACACCCATGGCAAGTGCTAACACATCAACTATACATGCCTCCAAGGCATACAAACCAAGTGAATAACATCTCATCAACATATGCAACCTGTAACATGCAACCATAAGCCCCAAGTGCAGTACCTACCACATATGTACACCAAGGAACTCCCACTGCATAGGTAACGTCTATTGGCATATGATGAAGCGGTGATAATGTTTGTTGTCATTGATGTCAATAAGTGCTCAAGTGGGTGAACTGGTATGCACCAGTAGGAAGATTGGAAGCCGTTACGATCAACCAGGATGGAGTGGACCAGTGTCGGGGTTCACTAAGGATGATTACCGGTTGGTAGTCTTGGCTCTAGGGTTTCCATTTTGGCTCGTGCAGTGCAACTGATGATTCTTTATGATGAGTTAGTTAAGAACAAGGATAAGGATCAAGATGCCATGTCAGCTGTGTGCACGTGAAGGATTTCTTTGAGAATCCTATGTGTGAAGATCGAATGCATTGAATGTCTGCCTCAGGAATGTGAGTTTTTCTTAGTGGAATGTGAAGCGCGCATGATGGTCTATTGATTTCCAGAGGCGATGAAGATTGGACAATGCAGAATGACTTGAGATCTATTTTAGATCGTTTCATTCTATGTAATGTATTTGATGGTAAGGATTGGACTGCTTGTAATTGTAAACCTAAAATGTTTAGGGTTTAGGGTTTATGCTACCGACCTAATTGTTGTCTATAAGGTCGATGCATTTTGTTATTGTAGTGGTTGGCAAAAGTTATGTTTGTGTCCGCGTGTTGGAGATTTGATACTTGCCAAACCAGAGTGAGGAATCTGCAAAGTGATTGCAAAAGAGAGGAACTGAAAAGGATCTGCCTTAGCAAGAAGTGTTGTTATCAGATCAAAGTTTTACCTGTTGTCTTCTAACCATCTCAACAGAAGGTAAATCCCTTGATCGAGTAGCTTTAACAGGCTTTGTTGTAAATTCTCTAACCAGGTGGCTCAAGTTCATTGGGTTATTTAAATCCTCTAGCGAGGTAACTCTTAACAGGGTTTCAACCTTTAACAGGGTATATAACCATCCCTTAACCGGGTGATCCTTAACAGGATCGGTTCCTAATAGAACCTTATTGTAAAGTCTTTAATCGGACTAGGCTCCTAATAGGGCAGACTTCAAAAGAGGTCACAAACAAGCTTGAGGGTATTCATCCCCATCGTCTGTTATGGGTTGTGAGTTTTTCATGTGATGATTGTGTGATCCTGATTAAGTTAGATATGCATGCAGTGTTAAATGGTTGTGGTATTATTGATACAACTCATGCATGATTATATCGGTGAAGTAGTCATCAAGATTTGAGATCTATTGAATGTTGTCTGAAGTATTTTTGTTTAACCAGTTTATCTATTTGAAGTATCTATGTTTAACCGGTATTTCTCTGGTTAAGTTTAGTGGTGAAGGAATCTGGATACCTATGTTTTGATCTATCAAAATATCTGATCATTTTTTTATGTGTACTGATTCACCTTCCCCTCTCAGTACTAGTTAGGATCTTAGTAGTTCATCATTATTCATCAATTGGTATCAAAGCTCATCCAGGTCCTCAATGATATAAGCTTAACTGCTTGAGGCAAAAGATCCTACTTTAATGAGGAAGAGGGAAGGTCCTAAGTTCAACAAAGGATAACTTTACAATTTGGAAGGACAGGATGAAGATATATATCAGGATTTTGGGTGCACAATACTAGATCTATGTTGAGAATGCCTATGTGATACCCACTAGCACTCTAACCGATGATCAGAAAAGAGAGATACAAGAAAATGGCCAAGTCATGGAAGCCCTCATAAGAAGCTTGTCCGATATAGAGTTCATTGATCTACAAGATAAGGACAATCCTAAAGAAGTATGGGACAAACTGGAATCCATTTATGGTGGTGATGAACATGTCAAGCAGGCTAAGGAAGAAAGCCTTAGAGGAAAGTTTGAAGATATGAGGATGGTTGAAGGAGGGACCATTCAATAGTATGACATAAGAATCAAGATAGTGGTTGGAGAGATCAAGAGCACTGGTGGAATAATTGATGATGCCACTATTGTTAGTAAAGTTTTGAGATCACTTTTACCAGTCTATGCAATCAGGGTTGCCGCTATTCAGGAGCTAAGGTCTATCGACAAAACCAAGGTATATTTAGACTCCATTATTGCAAAGTTGGCTGCATATGAATTGAATAGCTATGATGGTAGTGTTCAGAAGATAGAGTTAGCCTTTAGAGCATATGTTTCCTCCGCACTGACCAGAAAAGGAAAAGAGGTTAGTACCACTTATGAATCTAGGCCTAGTAGAGATATGGACGATGAGGAGATTATGATGGAGTTTGAAGCTCTTCTTGCTAAGAGACTTCCAAAAGGCACCAAAAAATACAGAGGTAAGCTTCCTCTAAAGTGTTTTTCCTGCAACAAGATAGGACATATAGCTGTTAACTGTCCTAACAATGACATTAAGGATAAATCGAAGAGGTTTAGGAAATACAAAGGAGTAGGTAGGAGAAATTTCCTTGTTACAGTGGATGAAGGTGTTACCGATGATGAATCTAAGGATGAAGAGAATGAGGACATAGTGTTTGTGGCTATCAAGGAAGAATTGTCTGACCAGAAAGCTCTTGTCTCACATATTGACAACTCAAATGAGTGGATCATTGATAGCGGGTGCTCTCACCACATGACCGTTGACCAGAGAAAGTTTCCGTCTCTTGAAGAATATGATGGTGGTGTTGTCAAGTTTGGCAACAATGCACCTTGCATGGTGAAAGGAAAAGGATCCATTTCACTAAATGGAAAGAGTAGTGCAGATGATGTCTATTGGGTGGAAGGCCTTAAGCATAATCTATTGAGTGTTTCTCAACTGAATGACAAAGGACTTATTTTGGAATTCAAAAGTGGAGTCTGTAGAATAATTGGAAAGAGTGGTGAACTTATTGCCACCGTTAAGCAAACCAGAGGAAACCTGTTTTAGTTGAATGTCAAGATTAGTTAGTGCTTGATGGAAAAATTTGATGACAGTTGGATATGGCATAAGGATACTTTGTCATATGAATTTTGACAATATTGTAAAGGCTAGTAAGATCAAGGTAGTAAGAGGATTGCCTTTGCTGAACAAACTATAGAATGCCTTGTGTAGAGAATGCCAACTTGGGAAGATGTCTTCCTCGGCATTCAAACGTAAGTCTTTTTCAGCAAAGAACTTACTTGATCTAGTGCACACTGATCTGTGTGGTACGATGAAAACTAGAAGTATTCGGGGAGATCGGTACTTCATGATTCTTACTGGTAATTGCTCAAGAATGATGTGGGTCACATTCTTGAAAGACAAGTTTGAGGCATTTGGAAATTTCAAAGCCTTTAGAGCATTGGTAGAGAAGGAGAGCGGAAGGAGTATAAAATACCTAAGAACCGATCAAGGAGATGAATTCACTTTTGATGAATTCAATAAGTACTGCGAGGAGAACAAGATTAAGACGAAATTGTCTGCCCCAAGGACACCACAACAGAATGGCATAGCAAAAAGAAATAATAGGACTATGGTTGAAGGGGCTAGAACTATGTTGATCCAAGGAAATGTTGCTCACATGTTTTGGAGGGAAATGGTGAGCACTGCAATCTATACTATGAATCGAGTACTCGGTAAGAAAGGTAAAGACAAAAACCCTTATGAGTATTGGAATGGGAGAACTCCCAATGTGAGTTATTTCAAAGTGTTTGGGAGTAAATGCTATATCAGGAGAGGTGAGCATTTGAGTAAATTTGATGTTAAGTGTGATGAAGGAATATTTCTGGGATATTCGATTCCACTAAAAGCAAAGCTCTCAAGTTATACAACAGTAGGACTTAGAGGATTGTTGAAAGTATCAATGTTAGGGTTGATGAATCCCCTGAGAAGCCAGAGGAAACCGGTAGCAAGGAAACGGAAGATGAATCAAGATTAGCCTTTTGGGAACAGGTTAAGAAAGAAACAAGTGACAAACACTACAAACACCTCAGTGTTTCTGTACTAGTAGAAGCTTCAGCAGGTTAAGAAGAAGATGAAGCATAAAAAGAAGAGGAAAAGCAAGTGGAACCAGCTATGGTGATTCCTAGGTATGTAAGACTGCATCATGATTTGAAGCAAATCATAGGAGACAAAGATGCAGGAATACTTACAAGAAGAAAGGTGAAAGAAAATTCTTGTATGATTTCATAATTTGAGAATAAGACCACTAGAGAGGAACTTACCAATGAAGATTGGATAAAGGCAATGGAAGAGGAGTTGAACCAGATAGAGAAGAATGCAACATGGTCCCTGGTACCCAGACCGGAACACAAGAATGTCATAGGTACCAAATGGGGCTTCAGGAATAAGCTGAATGAAGAAGGCACAATGGTAAGGAACAAAGCAAGACTTGTATGCAAGGGATATGCTCAGAAAGAAGGAGAAGACTATGGAGAAACCTTTTCCCGAGTGGCTAGACTGGAAGGTGTCTGAATGCTACTTACATTTGCAATATTCAAGAGATTTAAGGTATACCAAATGGACATGAAGCCTGCCTTCTTGAATGGATTCCTGGAAGAAGAAGTGTATATTAAGAAACCAAATGGGTTTACTTTGTTAGAGGATACTGACATGATGTGCATATTACACAAGGCCTTATATGGATTGAAACAAGAACAAAGGGCATGGTATGTGTAGCGTCCTAAAATTGTGACACTTGCAATTTCGACTGCATTTGGGTCTTCACAATGGCGACGCAACACTGAACCTGAATGGAGACCCCGAAACTTGTTCATGACATCAAAAACTGCATTTTTCAGCACCCTGGCCTGATCCTCCTTGCACCCTGCTGTCCCTGGAGGTGGGACCATGGCACCCAGCGCCCTGGTCCCTGGCCCTATTTTTGGGCTCGGTCTCTTTTGGGTCTCGAGTCTTTATGTTTGCAAATTGGAAAATAATCTTCCCAGGTCAGCCTAAGGTCAAAAAAATCAGTCTTTTAACCCTAATTGGCAAGTATATAAACTACATTTCCTCTTCCATTTGGAGGAGGAAGGACATATGTGTACAGGACACAGAAATGATATTCAAACATTCAAGCATTCAAGCATCCCTTCAAGCAATTGATCATTCTAAGTCTCCATTCAAGGCTAAGTGTTGCATTCAAGACAAGGATTCAACCATTGAAGAGGAGATCACATAAAACATACAACATACAACAAAAATTACACCTTCGCATGTAAGAATACAAACATTCTTACAACAAGGTATCAGTACTTTATTACATTACAATCATTTACATTTATAGCATTTCTCATTTCTTGGTTAATTCCAAAACCGGAGTTTGACCTAAGGGCAAACCCCTAATCCCTAACCCCCCAATCGTCCTCGCTTTTCTGTGTGTAGGTTGCAGCTACGCGACTGTAATTGAAGATCTGGAATCCTTGTGCAGAGACGAACAGATCCCCCTACGTTTCGCGGATTTTTCGGAGGACCGTGTGCATGCCGGGTGCCATCGTCCCATCAACTTTCACTCAAATTTGCAGGACAGCACCGTCTCGACATTTTACTGCTAATTCCAGGTCCGCAGCTTCATCCTATATTCCTATCTCTATTTATAAGTGAATCTTTCTCACTTTTCATGTGTTCCTAGCTTAATCCTTTCATCTACATTCTTTACAAAAGAGGGTAGCCTTGCTGTCTTAACCCTTGAAACTCATTTAGAATCCAATCTTGCATTGTGTGGGATTGGATCTTGTGGGTTTCAACCCCTCTTTTGAATATAAAGTCTCCCCTAAGTGAAAACCGTCAACCCTAGTGACCTCCTTCCCCTCTCCTTGGAGTGGTGGGGGGAACACTTAGGGTTCGCTCACGATTTTCCGCTTTACATTTTGGTGAACCCGACGTGAACATCCTTTCTGATTATTTATGGTTAGATCTGAAAATTGGATGCCTTGATTACATTTCCATGTTTGTTCTTTTGCAAAATTTTAGAGGTTGATTGCATGAAAACCCTAAATTTTCTTTTTAGTAATTGAGCTTGCGAAATGTTTAATGGTTAATGCTTGTTTCAGATCTACCCTTCTATTACAAATTGTCAATTCACATTTGTGCTTTAATTCTAAAAATTAAGTGGTTAAGTGTCAAAACCCTAATTTTTAAAACCCTCTTGATTCAACCTTTGACTGATAATTTCACTGATCAAAACATCTCCAAATCAGCTGTAACTTTGGATTCCGCAATAAAATCATAATATCTTTCATCCCTGAAAATTTGGAAAAAATTTGCGAGGACCGTGTGCACCCCGAGCGCCATCGTCCCCGACATTTTTTTCGAAATTTCAGGAATTAGATCTTACTGTATTTTTCTGCTAAAATCCAGAATTTTGGCTGATTTTATCAATTCTAACACTTTCAAAATTAAAGTCAAAGTTGGTCTAGTGATTTCTTGGATTAAGGCTCCTAATCATTCAAAAATTGTTGAAATTGAAATTTTGTGGCAAAATTGTGTTCTTACTATCCTAAATCTGAAAAGTGTGTTGGCGTTCATTTGAAATTTCAGTGCTTTATTCAAATTCTTGCAATTTGTGACTTTTGAAATCAAATGTTTAATTGCAACAACCTTGATTTCCACTTTCAAAATTGAATTTTGTGTGAAATTGAGTCAACTTTTAAATTTCAAAGCTTGCATTGCTCTTAGTATTCCCTCTAAAATCATAAAATTCAAATTTTCAATTTCCCTCTCTTTTTCAAAATCCAAATTTTGCATTTTCCAACAATCTTGGTAGGGTTCAATTTTGAGATTGCAACTTTAATTTGGCCTTTCTACAGATCATAAAATCACTCAATTTTTTCAGATTAGCTTTAAAATCATCATAACTTTCATCCCTGAAAATTTTGAAAAAAGTTGCGAGGACCGTGTGCACTCCGTTCGCCACGGTCCCTGACATTTTTTTCAAAATTTCGGGAGACTGTCGTGATTGCATTTAACATCTTAAATCTAGGAGACTGGCTAATTTTATTGAAATTTTCTACCTCTAAATTCAAAATCTTCTCTCCCTCTCTAGTGCATGAGTTTTACAACAATAAGCCCTACTTACACTATTCCCGTTAGACGAAGCCATAGAATTAAGTCTTTCCAAGGTTTAATTACCGAGGAGATGGAACCTAATTTGAATAGCCTTTTTAACAAGGAGACGGGTAATTCCTCTAATCCTCCTAATGATGAAGAAGCTCTCCATGAGGTTTATGTAGAACAACTTTCAAAATTGGATAACCAATTTGATGATTTTCAGCAATGGATGTCTCAAGAGTATCCCGATAGTCAAGCTCTTTCATTAATTGAGGGTCTAAAACGTATGGTTCAAAGTGATAAGAATGGAATTGATATTTTGCGTGGTATTGCACACATTGTGAATTCGAATGTGATGCCTATGAAGAGTTGTGCTGAAACTTTAGGTTATACACAACCTCCTACTCAAGCCAATCATTCTATTCCGTTGACAACTTCTATTGCTAGCAACCTAACTTTACATCAAACATAATGACTACTTCTATACAAGACATTCCCCCTATGATCACTAGTCATGGGGGCAATCCTTCTTCTTCAATTAACCCTCTGCCTTCATTCAATCTGACTTCTTCATTCATTCCTTCAATGAGTGTTCCTATTACATCTCCACAAATGAACATGACGCAAGGGGGAAATTCATTTAACCATTCCATTCCTCCTTGTAGTGTTCCTCCTTTCCAATCATCTCCTATGATTAACTATCATAGTGTCCTGCCACCTTACTCTCAATCAATACCTTCTTTCAATAACATAATACCTCCATCACAATCTAACACATCTAATATGAATTCTTCGACTGAAGTGACCATTAACAATCTTGCACAAACTGTCTCTTCTTTACAGCAACAAATTGCCTCTATGAATCAATCTAAGTTTAGTGTGCCCACATTTGATGTTGCGAGCCCACTTTCTCTTGACATTGTTCGAGCTATCCCTCCTAAACATGTTGAAATCCCGCATTTGGAGCTTTATAATGGTAAAGGTGATCCTCTAACACATGTTAAGACTTTTCAAACAATATGTACCGATTTTGCTTATGACCAAAGGTTGCTTGCAAAACTGTTTACTAGGACATTAAGAGATAAATCCCTACAATGGTATTGCTCGTTGCCTTCTTATTCTATTACTTCTTTCGAACAACTTGCAAATGCTTTTATTCAACAATTTCAAAACAATATAAGTCCTAAAGTTACTTTGATTGATTTAATGCATTGTAAACAAGGTGTTAAAGAAAAAGTGATTGATTTCATTGGTAGATATAAGCATTTGTATGCTCAAATCTCTTTTCCAGTGCCTGACAATGATATTCAAAGAATCTTTATTTCTAATTTACAAAAAGATATTCGAGACAAACTTCTGTTTTCTGAGTTTACTTCTTTCCAACAGTTGTGTGCAACTCTTCACAATTATCAACTGACTGTGAGTCAAATGGAACAAGCAAATCCTATGGCTCTGAGTGATAAGGGTGATAGTAGTCAACAACCATTTGGGAAGTTTAAACCAAACAGAGAGTCCATTAAATTCAATGAAAACATCATCAACAACAATGTGAATGCAGCATCAGGTGTGCCTCCTATTTCTAAGTTTTTCAAAAAAGAAAGAAAGTTTACTCCTTTGAATGAATCATTGCATAGTATTATGAATAAGTTATTGGAACAAAATGTACTTACCCTCCCTCCTATAAGGCAAATAGATCCTGCAAAGATTAATTCACCCTATTTTGACAACAAATCTTTTTGTCAATTTCATCGTCAACCTGGCATGATACTGAAAAATGTTTTGCTTTAAAGGGTAAAATTCAAGATTTGATTGATAATAATACTATCTCTGTTTCAGGGGTGAATGATAAAGGCAATACATTTGTAGCTCCTCCTAACCAAAATCTTAAGATTTTTACTGATCCATTACCTTCTCATACCTCTAATGTGATTGAGACTAATGATTCCTCTTTCTCATCTGATGGTCTTGTGTCTATGACTCCGAATGTGATTAACTTTGTAGAGCAGCAAGAAAAGCCTAAAGAACCTTCCATCACATTTGATTCTAGTGAAACTATCAGGGCACCTGATGGTCCTTTATACATAGTTGCAAAAGTCAAGAATACACCTTGTCGTGGAGTGCTTATTGATCCTTCGTGCATGGTTAATGTTATTACTGAACAATTTCTTTTTACTTTGCAATTGAATCAAGTGATCTATGACAAAACAGATGTGATTGTGAAACTATTTGATGCATTTTCTTCTCCTGCAATTGGTTCTATTACATTACCTATTGAGGTCCATAATAAATCCCTTGATGTGAACTTTGCTATTATTCCTTCATCCGAACAATTTCATGTGAAGTTAGGCTATCCTTGGCTATCTTCCATGAAAGCTATTGCTTCTCCTATTCATAAATGTTTGAAATTTCCCCATAATGGTGAAGTTGTTACTGTCAATCATAGTCTCTTTAAACTAGCTAAAAGAACTTCTAGCATTCCTATTGATTATTTTTTGCCTAAACAATTCCAATCTCTTCCTTCGTGAAGTGATCATCTTTTCAAATCTTATCAAAAGTGGAAAACAGATATGATCCTATCTCTAAGTGAACCTAGAACACCCAAACTTGATATTCCTATCATTCTTGAGAAGGAAGTTCTTCCTTTGAAAGATAAAGCTAATGTCTTTCCTCAAGAAGATTCCCAACCCATTCCTATGGATGTGACTATGTCTATGTCTAATAAACTTTCTAAAAGCAGACCTATACCTCCTCGTCATGATGGACTTGGTCTCCTTCCTAAACCAAATATTCCTCCTTTATATGGAGCAGTTCCTCCTCCTTCCTCTTATGGAGAGAAGAGACCTTCCTCTTCTCCTATTACCTAGCCTAAGAGACCACAACCTAAACACCCAAGTGATAAGGATGAGAACATTCCTCCTCCTCAATCTTCTCCACTTCCTACTAAGACTAGACGAAATCATTCTGCACGTGAATGCCGATGAAAGCATCATCTTAGAGCTCAAGCAGCTGCTTCTCAAACTTTGCAATCTCCAAAAACACCTTCAACAAGCATTATTCCATTTTCTCCAGAATCTCCTAAACATAAGATGCATGATGGTCTTGATCCTGTGCGAGTTAAAGATCCTATTTTTATAAATCTTGATGATGATATAGATGAAAATGTTATTCATGATGAAAATGCTACTTCTCTTCATTCTGATAGTGAATATGAATATGTTGATGTTGATGACCATTTATCTAACGAATTTTCTAAAGCACTTATCCTAGCTCCTAGACAAGAACAACGTGGCTTGGAACATGAACATAGCCCTTGTTTGGATCTTGTGATAGCTCCATCTGCTGTGTTGGATGTTCCTCCTCTAGCGTGTTCCCTACCTTCCCAAAACATTGATCAGCAAGATCGGGGGGTAGATGACATGCTAGACTAGTTTCATTAGCATAGCAGACTCTCTCCTCCTCTCTTTTGTTAATTCTTCTATGTGTTATTCTCATTCTTCTATTTGTTGTCCTTAGTGTTGTCTACTTGAGGATGATGCAAAGCATTGAGATCTCTTTTGGTCTCTCTCATGTTGACTCAAAAGACACAGGTATTCCCTTCTTCTAGGTGACCTTCCTTGATTGGGGAATGAAGAACAATTATGCATACATACATATGATATACATGAATTATCATACAGCATACTGACCCTGAGGAAAGTGAATTCACCTCGTGCTTTGTGCTTTGTGTCTATTATCCTTGGGTTTATCTCACACTTGCGGGCTAAATCTTTGTGATAACGTGCTCCTTTTCCTTCTCATTTCCTATGTGTATCACTACCTTAAAGCAATCACCCCCGATGAGGCGTGTACGATCGCTTTAATGTAGGGGGGCATACACCCCGTCTATCCCTTCAGGATACTTGAAAATTTCTTGGCAAACTTAGCTTTGCCTTGAAAATTTTTGGTATTTCTCTTGCATGACTCATAGTGAGGGAACCTTACTACTGACAGTCATGGTTCTCCCTCGTGATCTTCCCTTTTACTTTGTCAATTGAAGTCATAAGATCCTTAGTCCACTGGGGGCTTGGTGTGTCTTGCCTCCTTGACGTGGTGAAAGTATTTAAATGTTGTTTCCTTGTACTTTACTGGAAGTTTGAGCGTACGCTTATACTCCCACTAAAGTGGGGGCTAAATGTAGCGTCCTAAAATTGCAACACTTGCAATTTAGACTGCATTTGGGTCTTCACGATAGCGACGCAACACTGAACCTGAATGGAGACCCCGAAACTTGTTCATGACATCAAAAACTGCATTTTTCAGCACCCTGGCCTGATCCTCCTTGCACCCTCCTGTCCCTGGAGGTGGGACCATGGCGCCCAGCACCCTGGTCCCTAGCCCTATTTTTGGGCCCGGTCTCTTTTGGGTCTCGGGTCTTTATGTTTGCAAATTGGAAAATAATCTTCCCAGGTCGGCCTAAGGTCGGAAAAATCAGTCTTTTAACCCTAATTGGCAAGTATATAAACTACATTTCCTCTCCCATTTGGAGGAGGAAGGACATATGTGTACAAGACGCGAAAATGATATTCAAACATTCAAGCATTCGAGCATTCAAGCATTCCTTCAAGCAATTGATCATTCTAAGTCTCCATTCAAGGCTAAGTGTTGCATTCAAGACAAGGATTCAACCATTGAAGAGGAGATCACATATAACATACAACATACAACAACAATTACACCTTCACATGTAAGAATACAAACATTCTTACAACAAGGTATCAGTACTTTATTACATTACAATCATTTACATTTACAACATTTCTCATTTCTTGGTTAATTCCAAAACTGGGGTTTGACCTAAGGGCAAACCCCTAATCCCTAACCCCCCAATCATCCTTGCTTTTCTGTGTGTAGGTTGCAGGTACGCGGCTGTAATTGAAGATCTGAAATCCTTGTGCAGAGATGAACATATCCCCCTTCGTTTCGCGGATTTTTCGGAGGACCGTGTGCACGTCGGGCGCCATCGTCCCGTCAACTTTCGCTCAAATTTGCAGGACAGTGTCGTCTCGACATTTTACTACTAATTCCAAGTCCCCAGCTTCATCCTATATTCCTATCTCTATTTATAAGTGAATCTTTCTCACTTTTCATGCGTTCCTAGCTTAATCCTTTCATCTACATTCTTTACAAAAGAGGGTAGCCTTGTTGTCTTAAACCTTGAAACTCATTTAGAATCCAATCTTGCATTGTGTGGGATTGGATCTTGTGGGTTTCAACCCCTCTTTTGAATGTAAAGTCTCCCCTAAGTGAAAACCGTCAACCCTAGTGACCTCCTTCCCCTCTCCTTGGAGTGGTGGGGGGAACTTAGGGTTCGCTCACGATTTTCCGCTTTACAGTATGAACTGTTACACTCTCACCTTTTGAAGATAGGATTTCACAGATCAAGTGAGGACAGCAACATCTACCTGAAATCTAAGGGTGGTCAGATTCTGATATGTGAAGTATTTGCAGATGACATAATCTTCAATGGAGATGATGATATGAGTCATGCATTTGTAGATGAGATGAAAAAGGAGTTTGAGATGTCTCTGATTGGAGAGATAAGGTTTTTCAATGGTCTGCAGATTCAGCAAATGAAAGAGGGTATATTCATTACCCAGTCCAAGTATATTAAAGAGGTATTGAAGACCTTTAGCAGGGAGGAGAGAAAAATGATTGGAACACCGATGGTGACCAGCTGCAAACCAACAAAGGAGGAGGATACAGCGTTGGTGGGTGAGAAGGAGTACTGGTCGATTAATGGTAAGCTACACCATGTGGAGCACAATAGATCGGATATTGCTCATGTAGTGGGCATAGTGGCCCATTTTCAGAAGAGTCCAAGAGAATCCCACTTGGTAGAAGTAAAGAGGATTCTTAGATATCTAAAAGGGACAGTTGATTATGGATTGTGGTATCCATACAATGGTGACTTTGATGTCAAAGTATTTACCGATGCACATTGGGCAGGTAATGTGGATGACTAGAAGAGCACAACTGGTGGAGCGTTCTTCCTTTGTGGAAGACTAGTCTCATGGACAAGCAAGAAGAAGAATTGCATTTCCCAGTCTACAGCTGAAGCAGAGTATGTGGCAACATTCATGAATTGCACTTAGGTAATCTGGATGAAGCATGTGCTAGATGGCATCAAAGTGACTATATCTGAACTGGTGAGTATTTTTTGTGATAATACTAATGCAATAAATATTTCCAAAAATCTGGTATTGCATGTTAGGACCAAGCACATTGAGCTCCAGTACCATTTCTTGAGAGAAAAGGTTCAGAATAAAGAGGTTGTATTAGAACATGTTTCTAGTAAGGAGCAGCTAGCAGACATATTCACTAAGCCCTTACCGAAGACTACATTTACCTATTTGAGAGGTGAATTAGGAGTTCTACCCCTTCATGAAGTAAATTAAAGTTGTGTGCTCCACATCATTCAAGTACTACCATGTCAAATCTTATAGGATTGATGTGTTGAAGGATGCTACTCCATAGGGGGGAGCAGCATAGTGGAGCTTGGAAGCTTGTGCCTCCACTTTGGCATTGTTGTCAAAGGGGAGAAGATATATGATGATGAAGATATATGAGGGAGAAGATATATGGCAAAGTGCACACTAACCAGTCCAAGTGGTGGTGATCTTTCAAGTTGAACCGGTATATGTTATTGAGTAGAGTGCAGATACTGAGAAATGATACACTGAGTATTGCCATCAATGCCAAAGGGGGAGATTGTTGGCATATGATGAAGCGGTGATAATGTGTGTTGTCATTGATGTCAATAAGTGCTCAAGCAGGTGAATCGGTATGCACCAGTATGAAGATTGGAAGCGGTTCTGGTCAACCAGGATGGAGTGGACCAGTGTCGGGGTTCACTTAAGGATGTTTACTGATTGGTAGTCTTAGCTCTAGGGTTTTCAGTTTGGCTTGTGTGGTGCAACCGATGATGCTTTGTGATGAGTTAGTTAAGAACAAGGATAATGATCAAGATGTCACATCAGTTGTGTGCACGTGAAGGATTTCTTTAAGAATTTTACGCATGAAGATCGAATGCATTGAATGTCTACCTCAAGAATGTGCATTTTTCTTAACGGAATGTGAAGAGATCATGATGGGCTATTGATTTCTGGAGGCAATGAAGATTGGATGATGCAGAATGACTTGAGATCTATTTTAGATCATTTCATTCTATGTAATATATTTGACGGTCAAGATTGGACCACTTGTAATTGTAAACCTAAAATGTTTAGGGTTTAGGGTTTATGCTACTGACCTAATTGTTGTCTATAAGGTCCATTTGCTTTGTTATTGTAGTGGTTGGAAAAAGTTATGTTTGTGTCCATGTGTTGGAGATTTGATACTTGCCAAACCAGAGTGAGGAATCTACAAAGTATGATTGCAGAAGAGAGGAACTGAAAAGGATCTGCCTTAGCAAGAAGTGTTGTTATAAGATCAGAGTTTTACCTGTTGTCTTCTAAACATTTCAATAGAAGGTAAATCCCTTGACCAGGTAGCTTTAACAGGATTTGTTGTAAATCCTCTAACCAAGTGGCTCAAGTTCATTGAGTTATTTAAATCCTCTAGTGAGGTAACTCTTAACTGGATTTCAACCTTTAACAAGGTATATAGCCATCCCTTAACCAGGTGATCCCTAATAGTATCGATTCCTAAAAAAACCTTATTGTAAAGTCTTTAACTAGACTAGGCTCCTAACAGAGCAAAATTCAAAAGAGTTCACAAACAAGCTTGTGGATATTCATCCTCAGCGTGGTTTTTCCCATTTGGGTTTCCATGTGGAAAATTAGTTTGTTATGGGTTGTGATTTTTTCATGTGATGATTGTTTGATTTTGATTAAGTTAGATATGCATGCAGTGTTAAATGGTTGTGGTATTATTGATACAACTCATGCATGATTATATCGGTGAAGTAGAAATCAAGATTTGAGATCTGTTGAATGTTGTTTGAAGTATTTTTGTTTAACTGGTTTAGTTGTCTGAAGTATCTATGTTTAACCGATATTGCTATGGTTAAGTTAAGTGGTGAAGGAAACCAGTTACCTGTGTTTTGATCTATCAAAATATCTTATCAAGTTTTTGTGTGTACTAATTCACCCCCCCCTCTCAGTACCAGTTAGGATCTTAGTAGTTCATCATTATTTATCAACTTCAATACCATAAATGAATCCACTAAAAACCTATCATAGAAGTGTAACCATGTAGTATCAAGAATATCCACATCAATATGAACATCATGTAAATCGATAACCTGCAAGTACCACTCTCACACCATATCTCCAACATTCTCCCTTGTTCTCCACACCAACAAAGAAAGAGATAAAGGAACCATCATGTCATCTCCAACATGACATATCATGAATACAAACTAATCATCACATAGCTCCAAACAACCTGAAACCAACACAATGTGAATACGAACATCTAGGAAGATAGCCGAAACAAAGAGAGAAACACTGCAAATCAAATCCTATAGTATGTCCTTCTACACACACGTCTAAATGTTGATTGTGTCAAGAATGATATCCTCCATAAAACCCCAAATTAAAATCATAACAACACCCAAACACCGTTCACTCCCTTGGAAAAAACAAGCATATATAACATGTAACCAACATGGATGTAAGCCTCTCATAACCAAGAAGATCAAACTAAATATCCATTCCCAAGCCTAGGGAATCTGCCCAATAAACCATCTCCCAAACTAAAATCAATGACTTCCACCATCATAATAATAACTCAAATGCACAAGGAGATAACCAATTCCATACATCTTTTAAACTAAATCATCCATAGCTCAATATCCATATCTAGGAAAGATAAGAATAAGTGTAATGCACTTGAAAGGAACAATGGGCAATATATCTCAAGTAGTAAACTGCCAACTAGACTAAGAATAGGGAAAGAGAATGGTCCTCCAAGATATCCAAGTCATCGTGAATCATCTAAGAACAATCTCCTCTCAAGTCCATAAACTAGGTGAATGCTCCCCAAACTTCCAGCTGAAACAACCTGCTTCAACACATGCCTCTAATCACAAGAGATTACTAGCATCACCAACATCCTCCAAGTATCCATGAGTTCCTGTAACTGATTAATCCATGCAAAACTCTAAATGTAACATAGCACCATCATGAACTATCAAGAAAGTGATCATGTACCCAATACAAATAAAACTAACCAAGATCAATGTCAAAGATCCAATGGCCAAATCAGGTGTATAAACATGACAACATGATCTAATCCATCTCAAAGAGATAACATGCCTCATATGAACATATCAAGTAACCATACCATGAAAAAACTCTAAGAAAGCAATCAAGAGTATACCATGACATAATATAATCCATCCAAAAAACAAGGATAAACATGTCAATTGAAAGCATAAAACCACATCTATACCAAGAACTCTGTGAGTCCTCAAGATGCAAACATCCTCAAATAACATGAAGATAACCATCTCCTAACAGTGTACCCACAAATGCAAGAGAACCTTTCTGCAGCAATAGGATCTAATGCATCCTCCAACATCTACACACAAAGAAGATCATCCACTAACCAACATGGTGAATACTCATCACTGCTACAAGCTCCCATTGAACCATGATACCAAACTCTCCATAGCATTGTGATAGACTATATCCTAAATGAAGAACATTCAGGTCTACAACCATCAACTGAAATGTTAATAATAACAAGTAAACCATGAACTCCATCTTAAGAAGATACAACCACCACCAACAAACCACCAATCAAGAATCAATCCTACACCACCAACTCATCATTATCAAAATCTCCCACTGAAAGTGTAATTAAATAAATAACAAAGCTATCATGAGATCATGATCAAATAGATGCACTAAAATTCTCAAATCCAACTATCTAATGTCATAACACCATCCATCCTCTCATCTCAAAACAACCATACTAATGCACAAATCAGCACAGATAAGGTCAACTAAGGAGTATGCACCACAATGAATCAAACCTAGTGGATATATACAGTCTACATCTGAGCCATCCCACTACAACTGAATAGGTGAGCTCAAACCTACCAATCACATAACTCATAGATCCAATCATTGAACATGCAAAATCGTCATCACATTAGTAAACTGCAAACTGAGATATCAAAGAGAATAATTTATGTAGACAACCATGACTCAAACATGGAATCAACATCTGATGTGATTTTGCAAACATGTCCACAAACTAGTACCATAGTCAAAGGAACTAAAAAAGCATCAAGGAGATAAGAACAACCTCCTAATATCAAACCAAATCACCATAATCATGATTATGTCATGTCAATCCAAAACATGTACTTACATACCCATTGCACGATAATCATCACCTGCATCCAACTATCACCCATATAAAACTCCAAGTCTCAAATCAAGTCCAATCATGTCCTCAAACCAAGAACAACCTGTGCACTTGTAGCCATCAAATTCCAACTCTGAAACACACCTATAAACATGTACCAAAGAAGCATCAATCTAGTAATCCATATCATCATAAATATCCAATGAAAACATGCACTCCAGGTCAAGGTTATGTCCCTTGACTTGTACGGATGCTCACACAAGCACACCCCTAATCTCAGGTACATATAAGTGATCAACCAAGTACACACCTCTCCATACACATCAATATAATATAATAATAACACCAAATTGAATTACACTAAACACCCTCTCCCACACCTATTCGAAATCGAAAAACTGATTCCATATGCAAAAGATATGACCAAAACTGTATCAAAGAGAATATCAGGCTTCCAGGCTCCCAAAACATGTCAAAACAACACAATCACTAAAACAAACATATACCAAATTGTAGTGCTCAGAATCACCTCTCCAATGAGTATAACAAGTCAAAAAATGGAGTCCCCAAGTGAAAGTTATACTAGTTGGAAGAAAATATCCAATTTTGCTATATGGACTTAAAAATTAAACCAATTTTCCAAAGTCCATTTGCCAAAAATAAATTCTCCAATTGGACTAAATAAATTTAAAGTATTTTTCTTGGGTGGGGCCCACTAACCGGACCCCACCTCTCATCTCCCAACAAAAAAAATGTGGCAATTTAATTTAATTTATTGTAATACCAAATGCAATTTTAAAAATATTGAATTTAAAAAAATATTACATTTTAGAAATTTGAAAAAGGGGGATTTTAATTAAAATTTTGTCTGTTTATTTTTAAACCACTACCTTCCACGGTGGGGGGTCCATAAACAATCACCCCAAGGGGGGCCTCTGGAGGTACCATCGTAGGTCTACGGTGGTACAACCACAGACTATGATTGTACACCCACATTCTATGGTGGTACACCCGCAACCTGCGGGTACAGCAAGGAGCGGGGGTCGAGGAGGTGGTGGCCTCGCCCCCAGCAACACACACACACACACTCACATAGATAGATATATATATATATATATATATATATATATATATATATATAAAATTTTTAAACCTTTCAAAATGCTGACCCCACCATGATTTATTTTTTTTAAATTAATTTTGTAGGTACAATTTCAACGAGACAATATAATAATTATTTTTTAATTATTTTCAAATACCATTTGCAGGCAATACGACTGTAGCCGTCTAAAAAAATTTCAAACTTGGGTCTCTGATACCGAAATAGGACAAATTATATATCATTTTTCATCTCTTAGCCAACTTGAATCCATCCATGAGGCTTGTTTTGTGCCACGGGACCCTTTATGAAATCTCACCCCCAAAACTCTCATTCAAAGCATTTTTCAATGATGCCCTTGATTGGCCAAAAATATTCCAACCCTAAATCTGCAAACAACCCATCATAATAGCAAACCCAAATAACATATATCTGCAATAACAACTTGCAAAACCATATATATTGCCTTGTCTTTTTATTCTCTCATACATTCATGGATTCCAACTTAAACACCATTAAACAAATAGCTCTGATACCACTTGAAAAGAAACTTGCAGCCATCTTTATGACAATTTCCACATAACCCATTATAGATTTCAATAAAATCAACACATAGAAGCCATATGCAAAGAATAGACAACATACCCATGAAAATGTGACAAGATATATCCTGGGAAAAACCTCATGATGGAAAAACCCAGCCTCCAAAAGTATCATCCACCATGTGTTATCAGCAATTCATACATTACAATACAACTATGGAAAGCTTCTAAAACTGAACCATAACAAGCCATCAACATGCACTCCATGTGACCAAGCATGAATCCACACATCCCATGCCATGCTTCCTTCACAACTGCTAACCTGGCTAATTGACCAACCCAAACAACTACCCTTGTGGTTGCTTTTATAAACACAAGCTCCCACAAAACCACCAAGTGGTATTACATCAAAACCATGTGTCCAAAACCATGTGACAATAAAATATAATGTTTTTCCTACCTACCCATGACCCACATTTAATATTGGGTAATTCATCACAATTACATTCCCTAATATTAAATAAATATAATATAATATTACCAATGTATCAATACAACTCATCAAGTGGTTACAAGAATATTCCAAAGGAATCTCTACATGTTGCACGTCCATCTAGGTGCTCCTAGATGTAACAATATAATATTATGTTACAATATAATTCCATATCAACCTCACAAAATAATAAAAGAATACACCAATAAAACATTATTATGCAAGGCGTACAACACCATTTTCCCAACAGGGTTGAACTATAATTTTTAAGTAATATCTCAAATTCTCACATTACTAGGTCATGTTAATTTTGTTTTGTTTTAGAATAATATTATTTTAAAAATACAAAAATAATCAAATTATAAATTCATCAACACTTAGTTATTCGTCATCAACACTATCAATTGTTATCATATAATTTAGTCACCATCAAATTTCATTTAAATTCTCATGGGTGTTATGGAAAACACTTCCAAGCAAGGAAAATCACATTTGAAAGGGTGTTCATCTATGATCATTTTTTACCTTATGAAGAGTTGGTTTTCATTACTCCATTGCTCAAATTATCTATGCAAATGAGAATAATTCATTTTGTAGCTACTATCCATATCTTTGATTCATCATTTTCAAAAACTTAGATTGTTAGTTATGATTTTCAATCTTGGATAGTTGTAAATATGCTCATTTTTTATGTCATAAATTTGAGAGAAAATATTTTTAATTTCCTTTTGTTGACTTGTATCAACCAAAATTAATGATTGTAGGAGGTAATGCAAGTGATTCATAACCATCATAAGCTATTCTTAGAATGTATTCAACATGGTTTATGTATCTTGCTAAAGAGGACAATTGACAACTCTAGTAATTAAATTTAATTTAAGAATGATTGCGTAATAAATTATACACACTTGATGGGTATCATTAAATTCCGTGGGAAAAAACTATATATGTTCTTCAATAATATTGACTTTTAGATGGAAAACTTATGATGGTATCTGAGTGAGATATGTTTATTGTTTCATAGTAAATTTATATGGTATAAAAAAATAGCATATTGGGATTTACATGATTGATATTTTTCTTTATGCAATAGAGATTAGGGTCCCTTACAAGACAACCAATATCACAATAAACACACAATAGAAGAAAAATGTTTTGAGATAATATAATATATTTATGTTGTCCATGTGGGATGTAGTTTACTTATTATTTAATAATTAATTATCCTATGTATTTCTACACATGACTTTAAGCCACCTTAGGTAGGTAATATGGAAACTTGGAGAGTTTGTCAAACTCATCCCAGACACATGTCACCACTTCTTTTCCATTTGGTGGAGCTTACTTTTCATGACTCTTTGAGTGTTGGAGTTTACTTTGCATAAATTGATTGAAATTTATATATCCTCTCAATCTAACTCTTTCTCCAATAATTTGTGACCATCCCTTGTATTTTATTTCCTTGAATTTGAACCATCCCATAGAATAGTTTCAAGAACATCCATTAGGATCCATGCTCTTTCTTGGATAACCCTCATCAACTATATCACATACTCCCTAGGTAAACCCATAGAGTCCAAATCCTTCCATAATTAGCTTAGCACTCCACCTATTAATCACTACTCCAAATAATCTCTCACATGAATTATCCATCTTTTCTTGAGGACATCCTTATTTGCATCCATCTCAAATGAATTATCTAAACTAACATACCCATGCCATTAATCTTCTCCAAATAGGGTAGTGTTTCCATCATGAAATTATCCCAAGATAATCCATTATCAACAGTCTACACTCCATCATATTCCATATTATTTACCCTTGAGGAGGATTTGAGATGGTGAGAATGTTGGTGGCATCATTTTCCTCCAAATATTTATGTTATATAATATTGGCCCACTTTTGATGCAAATCCTAAAACATTCACCAAATGAATTTGGCTCCCAATGCCTTATTGGAAATTTTTGCTTCTAATACCAACTCCACCACCTCCTCTAGATTTGAAAATATTGTCCCAAGAAATCAAAGCTATTTTTTCTTTAACTGAATACCTTGCTAAAGAAACCTCTCATTTTTTTTGTTGTACTTTTGATTATCCCCTATAGAAAGATGTATGCATGACATTAAATAGATGTGAATAGCCAAAATAGCTACCTTCAACAATATGATTTTCCCTACCCATGGAAGTCACTAATAATGGTACCCACGTAGTCATAGATGCCAAAAATCACACAAATGACAACAAACAAAGGCTGCAGATTCAAAGTTGTAGTTGATAGGGCACAATATATATTGCAAGAGCTAAAAAAATTGAAAATGAAATTCAATGCAGTAGGAAAAATTACCAATATTAGCTAAAACAAGTTAACAAGGGTTTCTTAATCACTAAAAGCACTTAGAGAAATACCCACAAGATCAATTACCAGCATACATTTAACTATTTAGAGCAACAAACTCAATAACAACCTAACACCAATTGTACACAACTCAAGGTTGCAAAACATATTGTTTTGAGAAAGATCATATTATTTCAAAATAGAAATGTGGTTGTTTTACACGCATTTCAATACTTCCCTTGAGTTCACTATCAAAATTTGTACTCCTCTCCTCACTATGTGCTCACATATTCATCCTAATTTCTACCTAGAATCCTAGTGATCTTCAATTTTCCCACTGTTCTTATCTGATGAGGATTTTCAAACTACTCTTACTTGAGTTGGCTATGTCTTTTTCGTGTTGTCATCTCCGTGTTCTCTCTCCTTTTCTATGTCCTTTTCCAAAACTAAAAAATTCCCCCAAAAATTATGGAAACTTCTCCCCAAAATCCTACCTAAACTGATTGTGGCCAATAAAAATCTACCTTAAATTCTGATCCACCAATTTCAAGTTCAAAAGTCCCCCTAAAACCATTACGCTATGATTTGGGATCCCTCTTGAGGTAATAATGTAGCTGTACATGGGTAGTTACTTTCCAAGCATTCAAAAATAATAAAAGAAATAAAATTCTTTGTCTTCAGATACAATGGCTACGTCAGGCTAGGCCAAAATGTGAAAAGAGCGCTAAAATAGGATGCCCCTACATCAAACTATTGGGGTACAAAATTTTGTGAACCCCTGCTCACTAAGTTGAAATATTTGAAGCTCCATGTCAAAATTAATTGATGTAGGAGAGTTCTTTTCATAGTTACTACCCTACTGTTGCAAGACAATCGCTTGGTTGTTTCAAATTAGCAATCTTGTTGCAGCAGGTTGACTGAAATAAATCTAGCTCAGCTAGGCTTAAACATGTAGCATCCTCTACTAGTCTATTCTTCCATTTTATCAAATATTCACTACATTCTTTTGTCCCCAGTCTTCCTAACCACTCTTGAATCCAAAATGCTTACAACCTCCTCACATTTTCACTTTGGTAATTGTTCCATCCATTTCTTTGGTGACATGACCTATTTTTCTTGTTGTTGTGATGTATCTCCTTCTTAGTAAGTGTATAAATCATAAACATTAAAAATTGGGGAGATGTCCAACTTGCAGGTAGCTCCATTTCATAAGCATTGGGTGAGAACTTCTTAACGATCTTACATGGTCCAATCTTCTTCCACTAGAGCTTGTTTTAGGTGTGATTGGGAAATCTTTCTCTTTGTAGATGTGCCAACACCATGTCTCCCACTCAAAAATTATTTTCTCTTCTTTTTAAATCTACCTTCTCTTTATATTGATGGTTGCTCTAGTTGAGTTTTTCACTTACTTGTTGGTCCAAATCTTGCATGTGTTTAGCAAATTCTTCTCCTTCAACACTTCTCTTATATCCTTTAAGGTTTTCTAGATCTCTCAATTCTGAAATACCCCTAAGGTTGTACCCATAAACAATTTGGAATGAGGTTTTACCTTTTATCTTGTTCACTTAATCATAGTATGCAAATTCAGCTTGTGGCAATATCAAATCCCATTGCTTAGGCTTGTCACCAACTAAACACCTTGGCAAGTTTCACAAGCTCCTATTAACCACTTCATTTCCATCCATTTGGGGATGATATGTTGAGCTAAACTTCAAATCAGTGCCTAATTTCTTCCATAGTGTCCTCCAAAAATGACTCAAAAACTTAGTGTCATTGTTTGAAACTATACTTTTTAGTACGCCATGCAATCTTATAACCTCCATAAAGAACAAATTCACAATGTGTGTAGCATCATTGATCTTCTTGCAAGCTATAAAGTGGGCCATTTTAGAGATATATTAACAACCACAAAGATAGAATCCTTAACTCATTGAGTTCATGGTAATCCAAGCACAAAGTTCATGCTTACGTCATCCCATGGTCTCTCAAGTATGGGTAATTGCTGATATAATCTTGTGTTCTGATTCCTCCCCTTGGCATATTGACAAACTTGACATCTTTGCACAAATTTTCTGATTTCTACTTTCATCTTTGGCCAATGATATCTTTCACTTAGTTGTGCCATGGTTTTATCAGCTCCAAAATGCCTAGCTAAACCTCCACAATGATTTTCTCTTATTAAATTTTGCCTCATTGACCATTGAGGTACACACAACTATTGTCCTTTGAATAAAAGTCCATATTTTATGAAGTAATCCATCCAAGGTGTCCTATCCATGCTATTAGGATCCATACATATCAGTCCATGCATCCTCATATTCAGAATCATCTTTGTATTAACTCTTTCATAGCATTAAACCCAACTATTTTAGTCCTCATTTTACTTAAGAGTGCTACTTTTATTGAACTTTTATTCTAATTCTTGAGAACAAAATTATAACCTTGTAGTAACTCAACCCACTTCATATGTCACTGATTAAGTTTGGTCTGACTATTGATATATTACAAAGTATGATGATTAGTGTAAAGAATGAGCTCCTTAGGAAGTAAATAATGATGCCACTTTTTCATAATGGCATAAAATTATTGGTCAAAATGGAATACTTCTTCTTGGCATAATTGATCCTTTCACTAAAATATGCAATAAGTATTCCCTCTTGACTAAGAACCTTAGTGACCTTCTTCAAGAGCTCAAAAATCCTATCTATAGTTGTTGTCCACTTAAACTCTTTTTTTATCTCCCCTTATGGTTTCAATTATGGGTGCACATATCCCACTTAAATTTTTAATAAATCTTCTATAGAAACTGGCCAACCCATGAAAACTCCTAACATCATGCACACTCCTAGGTGTAGGCCATTCTATTATGACACATACCTTTTTTGGATCCATCTATAGACCTTATGGTGAAATAACATATCCCAAATAAGCCAATCTCTCCTTCATAAAAGTACACTTCTTCAAATTTATAAGCAACATATCCTCTTTGAGTCTCTATAGGACCTCCCTAATATGCACTAAATGTTCTTCTTTTCTGCTGCTAAAAATCAAAATATCATCAAGATAAATAATCACAAATTTTCCTAAATAAGGTTTCATCACTTCATTCATCAACCACATAAAGGTTCTCGGTGCATTTGTTAATCCAAATGGAATTAATAACCATTCATATAACCCTTCTTTGGTCTTAAATGTTGTCTTCCAATCATCACCTTCTCATATCCTAATTTGGTGATACCCACTTTTTAAATCAATTTAAGTAAAATATTTAGCCTTCCCCAAATAGTCCATTAAATCATCCATTCTAGGTAAAGGAAACCTACAGTTGATAGTTATTTTGTTGATGCCTCTTGATTCCATGCACATCCTCCACTCACCATCCTTCTTTGGTGCTAATTATTGTCCATAAGGAAGAATTGATTACGTGTTGCATTGATGTTTTGTCATTGATGTCAACACTAGTTGTTTTGGATGCTTTACCGACACCCTCTTGGTCTCGCTAAGTTGAGTAGTTTCTGGTTGGTTTGGATCCGGCATGATCCAGTATGCTTTGGTATGATTTGGTTATTGAATTGGCTTACTCTTGTTCATATTCAGTTAGTTGGTTTTGGTCTAGTGATCGGATGCTATCCTGATTGCTTGGAAGCTTGGTTTGTGGTTCTGGTGAGGGTTTCACCGGTAGAGATTTTGATGAGGATCTTTGATGATATGCATAAGTGGTGTTGGTGCAGCTTCTGGTATGGATTCAGGATGCTGATGGTGATCATGTTCGAGACTTGGTGAATGGAGATCATTTCTTTAGCGTGTGGACCTATACTGGATCCCAGTTGATCTAGGTTCTGGACCGGCTTAATGTAACATGGGGATTGGACCTTTTTATGTTTTTTCTGGGATGTCTTATGAGTTGGATATTATTTGTTTGGTCTAAGGCCAAAATATTTATATGTAATTGTCTTATTGTCTAGTGGATGACATGATTGTTTATGGTCGAGGGTTTGTATATATATATGATGTAAGATCTCATTATAGATCATCATGGAATATGGTCAATAAATGGGATATGGATATGCAATGTATGAATAATATAATATCATTTAGGTAGAGGATTTGGTTGATCATTGGATATCAAATTGGGTTTATGTAAGAGGGTTTAGTCCTCTGGTATTATTCTTAACTGGAACTATACTTGGGAATAGGAGATGTTATCTTTGCAGTTCAATCATTTCTCTAGATTGTAGTCTGGATTTGTATGTAGACAGTGAGACTCCTTTTGTGATAAGAAGTGTTCTCTAGGCTATTGGCCTTCCTACAAGTTCATCCCCCTCAATTGTAATTCACATACTTACTACATAAGTCTTAGCTAACTGTGGGTAGACTTCTCACCATGGTTTTTCCGTTTACCAAGTTTTCCACATATAAATCTTGGTGGCATGTGGATGGTATTTATTCTCTGATTATTATTTATTCTTAATTGGTTTAACAGATATTCATGTATTTGGTTTAAGAATTTTGGTATTAATGTGTTGAGTTTCAGTATTAAAGTTTTAATTGCTAAATGTTCTGGTAATCTGTGATAACTGATTCACCCCCCCCCCCCTCTCAATTATCTTCCGGTCATTTGAGTTGTCTAACAATTAGTATTAGAGCTCTAGTCCTTTCTGCAGAAATCTTAACCACTTGAGGAAGATCCTATGGTAACTAATAGTTCAGGTTCATCTAGAGCTATCTTTCAGAGAGATATTCCTAGGCTTGATGGAACAAATTACACAGTATGGAAGATTCAGATGGAAACTCATCTGAGATGTCTTGGCAAGGAGATTTGGGAGATCACACAGAAAGGTGTTACACCTCATAATCTAGCATCTAGCAATCCTCCTCTAGAAAACTTGGATAAGGAGCTTGAGAATGATTGTAGAGAAAGAGAAGCCCTCTTGTGTGCACTTTTTGATCAGCAAATAATGCGATTAACCGACAAATCATCCGGAGAGGCTATATGGGATAAGTTGGAAACTCTTAATGAAGGTGACCCTACAATGAAGATTGCTAAACTTAATGGTTACTGGGTGAGATATGAAAACCTAAAGATGGAAGAAGATGAAAGGATTACTGCATTCATGGAAAGGGTAAATGAGATTGTTATGGGAATTGAATGTTGTGGTGGAACTCTGAGTGAAGATGAAATTGTTTCTAAAGTTATAAGAGCCCTACCACTGGCTTACAAGATGAAGGTTATTGCTATTTATGAGTTGAGAATAATGGCTAATACAACTGTCAAAAGAGATACCTTAGTTGGGAAATTATCTTCTTTTGAGCTTGAAGAATTTGGACCTTCTGGAGCTATGAAGATTGAATGTGCTTTTCATGCATCTACACCAACAACTAGTAAGAAAGATTGGAAAGCTTTATATGCAAAGGAATTGGATGATATGAAGAGAGAAGATGATGAGTTTGAGCAACTTGAAGAACTATTTGCTAGAAGAATACCTAAAGGATCGGTAGGAAGTAAGTATGAAGGAATAGCACCTTCTAAATATTTTGCATGTAATAAGATTGGTCATTTTGCATTTAGATGTCTTGAAAGGAATTCAAGATTTGAAGAAAGAGTTAGAAGATCTTTTAAGCCTAACCCTAGATATCAGAAAAATTATAAGTACAGGAAAAACAGAGACAAATCATGCTACATAGCAGATGAGAAAGGTGTTACTGATTATGATGATGAATTAGTAGAAGACTCTACTAGAGGTTCTTGTTGGCATATGCACAAAGTTTGATGATATGATGATAATGTATGTTGTCATTGATGTCAATATGCTAAAGTCTGAACTAGTATATTGAAGTAAGTAAACTAGCAAGTGAACCGGTATGATTAAGTGTGAACCGGTATATTGAATTAAGTAAACTAGCAAGTGAACCAGTATATGCAAAGTTTGTATCGGGGCTTCACTTGATATGACTAACGGTTGGTAGTATCAGCTTTAGGGTTTTCCGGTTGATGCATTCCAAGTCTATGTGATTTGACCAATGACATCCTATGATGAGTTAGCATTGAAATGAAGATTAGATCGCGTTGCCACGTCAATCTTGTGTGCATGAGGATTTCCTTGAGGATCTTGCATGAAGAAGATAGATTCTATCTACCTCAGGAATGTGCAAAATCTTAGTAAACGGTGGAGAGCGTGTGATGGGTTATTATCTTCCAGAAGTGGTGAAGAATAGACGATGTAGAACGTCTTGAGATTTGTCCAAGATTTTTTTACCCTATGTAATGTGATTAAATGGCTAGGATTGGACTAACTGTATTGTTAACCTAGATGCTTAGGGTTTTAGGTTTTGGCCACCGACCTAATTGTTGTCTATAAGGTCGATAATGATTTTCATTTGAAGTTGATTGCAAATGAATGTATGTGAGGTGATTCTTGCCGAACCGAATAAGTGAGTAGAGATTTGCAGAGTGTGATTGCAGATGTAAAGGAACTGAAGTGGATCTGCCTTGGCATTAAGTGTTGCTATCAAATCAGTGTATTACCTATTGACTTCTAACCATTTTAGCAAATGGAAAATCCCTTTACCGGGTAGCTTTAACGAGATTTTTGTAAATCCTTTAATAGGGTGACTCAAAATCATTGATTTCTTAAAATCCTCTTACAAAGTAACCTTGAACAGGTTTTTAACCTCTAACAAGGTATTTAGCCATCCCTTAACCGGGTGATCCTTAGCAGGATTGGTTCCTAGCAAAACCTGTTGTAAAGTCTTTAACTAGACCAGGCTCCTAATAGAGAAAACTTCAAAAGAGTTCAAGAACAACTTGTGGGTATTCATCCCCACCATGCTTTTCCCAGTTGGGTTTCCATGTGAAAAATCAGTGTGTTATGTGTGATGTTTTTTCATGTGATGTTTTAGTGTTTTCTGTTAAACGGTAATGCAAGCTGATCCAATGGTCATTGTATTTCTGATGTATTACTTTCTTAAGCATATAGGTGAATTTGAGATGAGATATTAGGTTTTGAGAAGATCTAATTGTTATCAGTTTATGTTTTTTATAGTCTTATTGTGTTTTACCGGTATTGTCTTGGTTTAGGTTGGTGATGTTGTTTACCAGTCAATGCAGTCTTTATAGTTTAAGTTGTTAGAGAAATTTTTGTCTGTACTGATTCACCCCCCCCCTTTCAATAGCTATTGGGTATTTACTGTTCATCATTATTCATCAATTGGTATCAGAGCATCCTCCAGGTCCTCGGTGCTATAAGCTTAACTGCTTGAGGAAAAGATCATATTCTAATGATGAAGAGGGAAGGTCCTAAGTTCAATAGAGATAACTTTAAGATATGGAAGGATAGAATGAAGATCTACATTAAAAGCATGGGTTTTCAACACTAGAACTATGTTGAGAATACTTATGTTGTCCCTACCAGTACTCTCACTGATGATCAAAGAAGAGAAATTCAAGAGAATGGGAAAGTCATGGAAGCTCTTATCAGTAGTCTATCTGATATTGAGTTTATAGATGTTCAAGATAAAGACAATCCCAAAGATGTATGGGATACTCTGGAGACTATCTATGGCAGTGATGAGCATGTGAAGAAAGCTAAGGAAGAGAGCCTTAGGGGAAAGTTTGAAGACATGTGGATGGTTGAAGGAGAGACCATTCAACAATATGGGATAAGAATTAAAATTGTTGTTGGAGACATCAAGAGTGCAGGAGGCACAATAAATGACCCCACCATTTTTAGCAAAGTTTTGAGATCCTTGTTACCGATCTATGCAATAAGGGTTTCCACTATTCAGGAGTTGAGATCTATTGACAAGAAAAAGGTATCCCTAGACTCCATCATTGCTAAGTTGACCGCATATGAGATAAATAGTTATGATGGCAGTGTTTAGAAGTCTGAATCAGCCTTTAGAGCATCTGTTGCACTATCTAGAAAGGGAAAAGAGGTTGGTACCAACTGTGAACCTACACAAAGCAAAGATATGGATGATGAGGAGATCTTGATGGAGTTTGAAGCTCTTCTTTCCAAGAGACTTCCTAAGGGAACTGGAAAATACAGAGGTAAGCTCCCTTTGAAATGTTTTTCTTGCAATAAGATAGGACAAATTGTTGTCAATTGTCCTAATAGTGATAATAAGGAGAAACTAGAGAAGTTTAAAAAGTTCAAAGGAGGAAATAGGAGAAACTATCTCGTTGTAGTCGATGAAGGTGTCAATGATGATGAATCAGAAGATGAAGAAAGCGAAGACATAGTGTTTGTAGTTGTTAAGGAAGATGTGTTAGACAAGAAGGCTCGTCTCCCGCTTTGATAATTCTAATGAGTGGATTATTGATAGTGGATGTTCTCACCACATGATTGGTGACCGGAGGAAGTTTCTGTCTCTGGAAGAGTACGATGGAGGTGTAGTCAGATTTGGTAATGATGCACCATGTATGGTAAAAGGCAAAGGGTCCATCTCTCTAAATGGAAAAAGTAGTGCTGATAATGTGTATTAGGTAGAAGGTCTCAAGCATAACCTTTTGAGTGTTGCCAAGCTGAATGATAAAGGACTCACTCTGGAATTCAAAGATGGAGTGTGAAAAATAAAAGGAAAGAGTGGTGAACTGATGGCCATCGGTATGCAGACCAGAGGTAACTTATTTCAGTTAAATACAAATATCAGTCAATGTCTAATGGCTAAGTTTGATGATAGTTGGATATGGCATAGGAGACTCTGCCATGTAAATTTTGATAATATTGTGAAGGCTAGTAAGATCATGGCAGTTAGAGGATTATCTGTGCTGAACAAACCAAAGAATCCTTTGTGTAGAGAATGTCAACTGGGGAAAATGTCTTCCTCAACCTTCAAAGGTAAATATTTCACAGCAGATAATTTACTTGATCTTGTGCACACTGATTTGTGTGGTCCTATGAAAACTAGGAGTGTTTAGGGAGATAGGTACTTTATGATTCGTACTGATGATTTCTCTAGAATGATGTGGGCCACATTCTTGAAAGACAAGTCTGAAGCTTTTCGAAAGTTTAAAGCCTTTAGAGCACTAGTTGAAAAGGAAAGTGGTAAGAGAATTAAATGCCTTAGAGCCGACCAAGGAGGTGAGTTCACTTCTGGTGAATTCAATAAGTATTGTGAAGAGAATGACATCAAGAGGCAACTATCTACCCCCCGGACTCCATAGTAGAATGGCCTAGTAGAAAGGAGCAACCGGACTATAGTTGGAGCAGCTAGAATGATGTTGATTCAAGGGAAGGTTGCTCACACTTTTTGGAGAGAAGCGGTGAGCACTACAGTCTACACTATGAACTGGGTACTCATAAAGAAAGGTAAGGATAAAAATCCTTATGAGTATTGGACCGGTAAGACTCCAGTAGTAAGCTACTTTAGAGTATTTGGTAGCAAGTGTTATATCAAGAGAACTGAACACCAGAGCAAGTTTGATGCAAAATGTGATGAGGGAGTATTCCTAGGGTATTCCACCAAGAGAAAAGCTCTCAAGTGTTTTAACAATAGGACTCAGAGAATTTTTGAAAGTATCAATGTTAAAGTTATTGAAACCTCTAAGAAACATGAGGAAACTGGCAGCGAGCGAGCGGCAGATGAACTGGGTGTAACCTTCTGGGAACTGATTGCAAAAACAACCAAGTACAAGTAACAGTGCTCCTACACTGGTAGATGTTGTGGTAGATGAAGATGAAGATGAGGATGAAGAGGAAAAGCAAGAGGAATCAACTAAGATCATTCCTACGTATGTAAAGTTGCATCATGATCCAAAGCAAATCATAGGGGATAAGGATGCAGGAATACTTACAAGAAGAAAGGTCAAAGAGAATTCTTGCATGGTTTCTGAATTTGAGCCCAAGACATTTACAGAGGCACACAAAGATGAAGACTAGATTAAGGCTATGGAAGAAGAACTTGACTAGATAGAAAAGAATGGTACATGGTCTCTAGTACCCAGACTTGAGCACAAAAATGTTATTGGCACCAAATGGGTTTTTAGAAACAAGTTGAATGAAGATGGCACAGTGGTAAGAAACAAAGAAATACTGGTATGTAAGGGATATGCTCAAGAAGAAGGAGAAGACTATGGAGAAACCTTTTCTCCAGTATCTAGATTGGAAGAAGTTCAAATGCTACTTGCATATGCATCCTTCAAGGGATTCAAAGTGTATCAGATGGATGTAAAATCTGTATTCCTAAATGGAATACTTGAAGAGGAAGTGTATATAGAGAAACCAAATGGGTTTCCCCTATTAAAAGACAATGATATGGTGTGTAGACTACATAAAGCCTTGTATGGATTGAAGCAATCACCTAGAGCATGGTATGAACGTTTACACTCCCATCTTCTGAAGATTGGATTTGAAAGAACAAGTGAAGATAGCAATATCTATATGAAGTTAGAAGGAGATCAGATTCTAATCTGTGAAGTGTTTGTTAATGACATAATTTTTGGTGGAGATGATAAGATGAGCCATGCATTTGTAGATGAAATGAAGAAGGAATTTGAGATGTCACTAATCAGAGAGATTAAGTTCTTCATTAGACTACAGGTTCAACAAATGCAAGAAGGTATCTTTATCACTTAGTCCAAGTATGTCAAAGAGGTGTTGAAGACCTTTGGCATGGAAGACAGCAAACCGGTTGGTACACCGATGATGACTGGTTGTAAATTGTCAAAAGAAGAGGACTCAGTGTTGGTGAATGAGAAGAAATATCGGTCAATGATTGGTAAGTTGCACTATGTAGTACATAGCATACCGAACATTGCACATGTAGTGGGCATTGTTGCACATTTCCATAAAAGTCCAAGAGAATCCCACTTGGTAGCAGTCAAGCGGATTCTTAGATATCTGAAGGGAACTATAGATTATGGATTGTGGTATCCATACAATAATGATTTCAATCTCAAAGTGTTTACCGATGCCGATTGGGCTGGTAATCTGGATGACCAGAAGAGCACAACCGATGGTGCATTATTTCTCGGTTGTAGACTAGTCTCATGGATGAGCAAGAAGTAGAGTTGTATCTCTTAGTTCATAGCAGAAGCAGAATATGTAGCAGCATTTATGAACTGCACTCAAACAATTTGGATGAAGCATGTATTAAGTGGTTTCAAAGTCCTTGTATTTGAACTTGTGAGTATATTTTGTGATAACACAAGTGCAATTAATATTTCCAAGAATCCAGTATTGCATGCTAGAACCAAGCACTTCGAGTTCAAGTGTCATTTCTTGAGGGAGAAAGTTCAGAACAAAGAGGTTGTATTGGAACATGTTTCCAATAAGGAGCAGCTAGCAGATATATTCACTAAACCTCTACCGAAGGCTACATTTACCTATTTAAGAGGTGAATTATGGGTGCTGCCCCTTCAAGAGGTGAACTAAAGGTATGTGCTCCACATCAGTCAGGTATTGCATTGCCAAATCTTTTCAGGATTGCGTGTTGAAGGGTGCTACTCCTCAGGGGGAGCAACATAGTGGAACTTGGAAGCTTGTGCCTCCACTTTGGCATTGTTGTCAAAGGGGGAGAAGATGTGAACCGGTATATGCAGAGAAGATATCTACAGTATTGAAGACATATAATATGGAAGAAGATGTAGAGATGTCTTTGTTTATTGCCATCAATGCCAAAGGGGGATATTGTTGGCATATATGCAGGGTTTGATGACATGATGATAATGTATGTTGTCATTGATGTCAATATGCTAAGTGTGAACCACTATATTGAAGTAAGTAAACTGGCAAGTCAACCGCTATAATGAAGTGTGAACCAGTATATTGAAGTTAGTAAACTAGCAAGTGAAACGGTATATGCAAAGTTTGTATCGGGGCTTCACTTGATATGACTACCGATTGGTAGTCTCAGCTTTAGGGTTTTTCGGTTGATGCATTCCAAGTCTATTTGATTCGACCGATGACATCCTATGATGAGTTAGCATTTAAATGAAGATTAAATCGCATTGCCATGTCATCCTTGTGCACGTGAAGGATTTCCTTGAGGATCTTGCATGAAGAAGATTGATTCTATCTACCTCGGGAATGTGCAAAATCTTAGTAAACAGTGGAGAGCACGTGATGGGTTATCAGCTTCCAGAAGCGGTGAAGAACGGATGATGCAGAATGTCTTGAAATTTTTCCAAGATTGTTTTACCCTATGTAATGTGATTAAATGGTCAGGATTGGACTGACTGTATTGTTAACCTAAATGCTTAGGTTTTTAGGTTTTGGCCACCGACCTAATTGTTGTCTATAAGGTCGATGATGATTTTCATTTGAAGTTGTTGGCAAATAAATGTATGTGAGTAGAGATTTGTAGAGTGTGGTTGCAGATGTAAAGGAACTGAAGCGGATCTACCTTGGCATTAAGTGTTGCTATCAGATCAGTGTATTACCTATTGACTTCTAACCATTTCAGCATATGGAAAATCCCTTTACTGCATAGCTTTAACAGGCTTTTTGTAAATCCTTTAACAGGGTGACTCAAAATCATTGAGTTCTTCAAATCCTCTTACAAGGTAACCTTTAACAGGGTTTTAACCTCTAACCAGGTATTTAGCCATCCCTTAACCGGGTGATCCCTAGAAGGATCGGTTCCTAGCCAAACCTGTTATAAAGTCTTTAACCATACCAAGCTCCTAACAGAGTGAACTTCAGAAGAGTTCAAGAACAACTTGTGGCTATTCATCCCCACTGTGGTTTTTCCAAGTTAGGTTTCCACGTGAAAAATCTGTGTTATGTGTGATGCTTTTTCATGTGATGTTTTAGTGGTTTTTGTTAAGCGGTAATGCAAACTGATCCAATGGTCATTGTATTTCTAATGTATTACTTGCTTAAGCATATGGGTGAAGTTGAGATGAGATATTAGGTTTTGAGAAGATCTAAGTGTTATCAGTTTATGTCTTTTATAGTCTTACTATGTTTTACTGGTATTGTCTTGGTTTAGGTTGGTGATGTTGTTTACCAGCCAATGCAGTCTTTGCAGTTTAAGTTGTTAGAGAAATTTTTGTCTGTACTGATTCACCCCCCCCTCTCAGTACCTATTGGGAATTTATTGTTCATCATTATTCATCAATTGGTATCAGAGCATCCTCTAGGTCCTCGGTGCTATAAGCTTAACTGCTTGAGGAAAAGATCAATTCTAATGATGAAGAGGGAAGGTCCTAAGTTCAATAGAGATAACTTTAAGACATGGAAGGATAGAATGAAGATCTACATTAAAAGCATGGGTGCTCAACACTGGAAGGACAAAATGAAGAAATAGTCATGTACTTCTTTATCTACTGTTGAAGCTGAGTATGTTGTTGTTGCTACTAACTGTACAAAGGTTTTATGGATGAAGCAAATGTTGAAGGATATCAAAGTGCATTACACTGGATCAATAGTTATTCACTGTGATAACTCTGTTGCTATTGCAATATCAAATAATCTGGTATTTTATTCTAAGAAAAAACACATATCTACCAAGTATTAATTTTTGAAGGAGAAGGTGGAAGAAAATGAAGTTAGACTGGTTTATGTGAACACTAAAGAGCAGATTGTAGATATTTTCTCTAAACCTTTGCCTAAAGAACCATTTGAGTACCTTAGAGGTAGGTTAGGGGTTTCTGCCCCTCTGTCAAAAAACTGATTGATTCTTAAATTTGGCATCAGTCTGGTATGTATTATCAAAGATATTCTTCATTCTGGCACTAATGTGGGGATGCTACTGCTCTGGGGGAGTAGTTAGCTTTGTGATTCAGTGGTTTATGTTTTTTCTTTAGTATTCCTAGCATTGATGTCAAAGGGGGAGAGATATTGATGTGAAAAATAATTGTATGCATTAGGGGAGATATATGTGTAATTCAAAGCTTTACAGAGATATTATTCACTGGGGCAGTTTGGTGTTTGTTTCAGAACTTCATTGCTATATATTTGAGTAGGAGATTGTTGGTTGTCTTCCATTGGGGAGACTTGTTTGGCATTTCTTGGTACTTAGATGTTTTTCACATCTAGTGTTGCCATCAATTCCAAAGGGGGATATTGTTGGCTATTTGGAGGAATTGATTATGTGTTGCATTGATGTTTTATCATTGATGTCAACACTAGTTATTTTGGATGCTTTACCGGCACCCTTCTGGTCCTAGTAGGCTGAGTAGTTTCTGGTTGGTTTGGATCCAAAATGATCCGGTATGCTTCGGTATGATTTGGTTATGGAATTGGCTTACTCTTGTTCATATTTAATTAGTTGGTTTTGGTCTGGTGATCAGATGCTATCCTGATTACTTGGAAGCTTGGTTTGTGGTTCTGGTGAGGGTTTCATCAGCAAAGCTTTTGATGAAGATCTTTGATGAAATGCATAAGTGGTTTTGGTGTAACTTATAGTATGGATTCAAGATGTTTATAGTGATCATGTTTGAGACTTGGTGAATGGAGATCATTGCTTTAGTGTTTGGACCTATATTGGCTCCCGGTTGATCTAGGTTATGAACTAGCTTAATGTAACATGTGGATTGGACCTTTCGATGTATTTTTGCAATCTCTTATGAATTGGATATTATTTGTTTGGTCTAAGGGTGACATGTTTTTATGTAATTGGCTTATTTTCTAGTGGCTGACCTGATTTCTTATGGTCGAGGGTTTGTATATATATATGATGTAAGATCTCATTATAGATCATCATGGCATATGATCGTAAAATGGGATATGGATATGTAATGTACGAATAATGTAATGTCATCCAGGCAAAGGATTTGGTTGATCATTGGAAATCAAATTGGGTTTATGTAAGAGGTTTTATTCCTCTGGTATTGAGCTTAACTGAAACTATACTCAAGCATAGGAGATGCTATCTTTGCAGTTCAATCATTTCTCTCGATTGTAGTATGGATTTCTATGTAGTCAATGTGACTCCTTTTGTGATGAGCAATTGACTCTAGGCTGTTGGCCTTCCTACAAGTGCAAGCCCCTCAATTGTAAGTTGCATACTTACTGCAGAAGTATTATCTTACTATGGGTAGACTTCCCATCATTAATTTTCCCTTTACCAGGTTTTCCACGTATAAATCTTGGTGTCATGTGGATGGTATATATTCTCTGATTATTGTTTATTCTTAATTGGTTTAACTTCTATTCTAGTATTTTTTTTAAGAATTCTGATATTAATGTGTTGGGTTTCAGTATTAATGTGTTGGGTTCCAGTATTAAAGTTTTAATTGCTAAATGTTCTAGTAATCTATGACAAATGATTCACCCCCCTCCCCCCTCTAAGTTGTCTTCCAATTATTTGAATTGTCTAACACTAATATGGCTATAGCTACACATGGGGTAAGACTCTCATGAATCAGTCCCCTCTCCAATAGTTCTTGCACTTGCTTGTTAGCTTCTTCATTTTCTATTGGTGTCAATCTATATGTAGCCTTATTGAGTAAGCTTGTTGATGAGAGCCATTCTTGTTCCATTTTATGCCACATTTCCACATATTTCATGCACCCTCGTATCTATTTCCACATTCCATTTTCCTATCGAATCATATCATTTATGTTGCTTATGATTAAAATACATAAGAGATCATTGATATAGTTTTATGATAAAAATATGGAAAAGAATTACTGATCATTTACTAATAAATGTTGCCTTGTAACATGCAGACTTATCATCACCTGTTTGACAGGAACCTTCCTATCATTCTACTCTTTCTTCCATCATTTCCATATGGAGTTTTCCATGTCTAATTTCTAACACATGTATTCCATAGGCATGCTTTCCATAACTCCTCTCAACCACATTTTTTTACATTAGTTGAAGCATCTAATCATGATGTTGTTTGATGGTAGTTCTTATTGTCACTATCTTTGGAAATTTTATATTCCCACCACAACGTTTGACCACCTCAACATTACTCTCAAACAAGAGATACATTTATTGGCTATTGCAGGAAACCAAGATCTGCCCATATCCGATTTTTAATTATTGTTACAACAAATTTGTTTCTTGCTATTATGGAGAAAACTAAAATGTTCCCATTTCCTATTGTAACCGAATAACTTTCAATTCATGGCTAGCAAAGAAGAAGGTTTCATGTAACCATCATATTATTTAGTTGGCAGCCAAAGCATATAGACTATTCTTATATGAATTTGTTATAGGCTACGTGTCTATATAAGAACTATAAGGAAAAATTGAAGTGGCATGTATAAATCGTATTATTCATAAATATAGAATTGTTGTTTTGAGTTAAGCTTGCAATTTTTCTAATCATTTTCTTCAACCAACCGATTGGCAGGAAGGGTGCCTACTCTCAAGCCATCAGATGAAGTGTAAATATTTGTTTATGTTTTGCAGAGTATGTTTTCATGTTTATATTTGCATTGTTACATCATTGCATTTGATATGTGTTAATTATCTATCTTTTATTTTCATGTTGTAGAATTAATTGATTTGGCTTTTGTTTTGATATTGATTGATTAATTTGTTGTTTCAAAATTCATTGTTATAATTTATCCCAGATTTGAATAGAGTAGCTTTTGTTGCCAAGAAGTGATGGTTCTTGTCGCCCATTTTATTACAGTTTGCAATATGTTTTATTTTCATAGCTACATTCATCCACACTCATCTCCTGAATTTCACCCATTGATGGCATATTTCCTGGACACCATTCACAAGTTTACACCCTAGGATTGACACGTATAGACCAAACTAAAATTCATTATAAAGTGTTAAATATTTCTTATTCTTTGCCTTAGTGTTTCCCTATCACTTACCCCCAAGATCAAATTAGTATGATGACTTATACTCCTCACAAGTGGTAGTCCTTCCAGCAACTTTTCAAACACTATCTCTTTAAATTCATCCAACAGCTCCTTTACTTCTAAAGGTGTGTCACTATTGTCATTTATTTTACCCACTACAACACCTTTGGAACCACTGCAAGACACAATTTCTCCTCTTTAATTTCCTTCAAAAAAAAATTCCTATTACAAATGGTATCCTTGGACTAGTTTCTACCTCTTCCTCTTTAGTTACCAATGGCATAAGGGTATCTCTCCTTCCATTTTACTCCAATGTATAAGTGTTTTCTCTCCCATTATGGATTGCCTTCCTATCAAACTACCATGGTCTCCCTAAGAGAAAATGACATACATCCATTGGCATGATGTCACACCACCCCTCATCTTCATAACTCCCTATTTAAAAGATCACTAAGCATTTTTTATCAACCAATACTTGGTGCCCCTTTTGTAGCCATGACACCTTATAAGGTGTAGGATGAGGATGAGTTGTCCTCTTTAGCCCAATATTATCTACCATTTCAATTGAAACCAAATTATCAATGCTTGCACTATCTATTATTACCTTGCAACATTTCCCGCCTACTTTGCATATTGTTCTAAACAAACTCTTTCTTTGGACAGGTTTGTCTTCTCTCTTTATTGGTTTCAATAGTTTCCTCTTCATCATAAGTTCTTCTTCCCTCTTAAGTTAACCTGGTTGGATAACTGGCCCCATGGATTCACTTTCTCATTTGGCTACATGTGCAATTGCAACCTCTGCTCTTTTCTGTCCTCCTCACCTATGTTGAGGGAATTCATAAAATCTATGGCCTAATTTCCCACATGTGAAATATGTGCCTTGGAAACCTATATCCTTACCTCTTCCATATCCACTTCTACCTCTCATTAGGTATGGTCTTGATCTTTTTTCATCCTTCTACTTTTGAATTTTTGAAGGGCCTCTCTACTTATCACTGTTATACTTTTTTTTTGTCCCCTTCCTTTTCTAAATCCACCTCTGCCTTTTGCTACCCCTTTCTTCCTTGCTATTTTCTCCTATACCTTGAGTGCATATTGATATGCTTCTTCCATAGTTTGTAGCCTCATCGGGATCAACTCATTCTGAATATTCATCCTCAGTCCATCAATGAATCTAGCAACCTTCTCATGGTCTAGTTCATTATGCCTTGATCTTATAGAGATTTTATAAAACTCTTCAGTATAGTCCTTCACACTCAAATCTCTTTGTCTTAAATTTTGTAGTTTCTTGAGGAGATCAAGCTAATAATTACCTAGTAGAAACTTGGCCTTCATTATACTTACCATTTTGTCCCATTGAGTGATTGTATCTTTGACATCCCTCCTCTCAATCTACACCTCATTCCACTAAAGTGCAGCATGTCCTTTCAATTTGGTTTGGGAAATCTTCACCCTCTTGGGATCCTCTACTTCATCAAATTCAAAATAATCCTCCATTTCTTTTATCCAATCTATTAGTTCATTTGGTTCTAAACTTCCTAAGAATCTTGGCAAATATATTTTTGTTCCCTTTTCAATATTGGAGAGAGCTATTAATAGCCTTATTTCTCCAACATCCATTTCTCCAGATACATTATGACCTTCTTGTGTTGCAATTTCTACTCCTTTATCTTCACTATTGGTATCTTCATTTCCTCTACCCCTTCTCATTCCACCTTCTAGTGTATCCATCATTTCTTGCACACCTCTAAGTTCCTCCAATACTTCCTCTATCCTCTTTGATATTGCAACATTTGTCATTCTCCTCCTTGGTGGCATCTTTCTGACCTAAATACTCTTCTCTTCATATTGTAAGCACACACCTACAATTACTACTCACAAGGGTTTTCTGTACACCCCAATACCAACTCAAATCTCTCTTCCCAGAGTTGTAGGCCACTCTAATACAAAATTGATGGCACCCAAGTATCTGTAGATGCCAAAAATCACACAAATGACAACCAATAGGGGTTGCAAGTTCAAACTGTTTGCAATATGAATGAATTGATTATGTGTTACATTGATGTTTTGTCATTGATGTCAACACTAGATATTATGATTGGTTATCAACTTCCAGTAGAAGGATTGGAATGGGAAGGTTATCAGTTGATTGTTACTGATATGATCTAGATAATAGAATAAGTTTACATGGATGGTTCATACACTTCTAAAGTGTATTTCAATCAACTGGTATTGGCCTGATGATCGGATTCTATCTTATATTCTGGTAAGCCTACTTTCTTGATCTGGTAAGGGTTTCATTGGCAGAGCTTTATTGAAGATTTTTGGAATTATGCATAAGTGGTATTGGTGTGTCTTCTAGAAGGGACTCTCAAGTTGTTGATGGTGATTTTTTTGTGCCTCGATTGATTGGAGCCATTGCTTTGGCGTGTGTGGATCTAATTTGGGTTCGATGCTATCTAGGTTTTAGACCAGTTTCATGAAACGTGTTGTTGATCCTTTTGATGCGCTTATGGAATGTTTTATTGCTTGGATGATATTTGTTTGGCCCCAGACCAACATGTCTTTTGATTTTAGTTTGGGTTTATGTAATGGATTTATTGGATTATCATTTGGGTGACCGTCCTAATTGTTTAGGTACCGGTTTTGTATAAATATATGTAAGATCTCATTGTAGAATATATGCAAGGAGTGAGTAATGTAATGATCATATCAGTAGAGGTTTTGGTCAATCATAGATATTCAAGTTGGGTTTATGCAAGAGGTTTTAGGCCTCCAGTATTGAGCTTAATTGGAACTGTAATCTGGCATGTTTGATGCTATCTTTGGCAGTTCATCTTTTTTGGATTGTTGTCTAATTATTTTGAGGTGGTTAACCTCTTTTGTAGTCAGTGAGAATCCATTCTGATGAGAAGTGTGCCTTCCTACATGTGCAGGCCCCTATTGTAATCACATACTTTCTGAAAAAGTATCATCTGACCATGGGTAGGGTTTCCCACTGTAGTTTTTCCCTTTACCAAGTTTTCTAGGTATAAATCATGGTGTTATGTGGTATGTTTTAATGGTATTGATTCACTGGTTTACTATTATGTTTTAATGCTTAATTTTATATTCTTCTATCTATCTTTTTCTATTTTGGTAAAAGGTTTTAAGTGCTTTAATTTCACATAATTTGTTGACAACTGAATCACCCCCTCCCCCCCCTCACTCTTAGTTATCCACTGGTTATCCTAACAATTGGTATTAGAGTCTGGTCCTCTTTTTTCAGAAGCTTAACCACTTGAGGAAGATCCTCTGGAAGCTAGTAGCTCACCTATTTTTTTTTTTTAGGGATACCCCTAGGCTTGATGGAACAATATATGGAGTATGGAAAGTTTGGATGGAGACTCATTTAAGATGCATTGGAAAGGAAATTTGGGAAATTACTCAAAAAGGTTACACTCCTTATGATCTAGCATCTGGCAATCCTATACCGATAGACTTAGATAAGAATATTGAAAATGACTACAAAACTAGAGAAGCCCTCTTAAGCGCCTTATCAGACCAGCAGATCATGGGATTATCAGATAAATCATCGACTAAAGATATTTGGGACATGTTGGAGATTCTTAATGAAGGTGACTCCACTATTAAGATTGCAAAACTTGAATGTTACTGGGTAAGGTATGAACACTGGAAGATGGAGGAAGATGAAATAATTTTGGTATTCATGGAAAGAGTAAATAAAATTGTTTTGGGAATTTAGTATTGTGGTGGATCTCTAACCAAGGAAGAAATTATTTCAAAAGTATTAAGGGTTTTGCCACCAGCATACAAGATGAAGGTAATTACAATTAATGATCTAAGAACCATGCCTAATACTTCTATCAATAGAGATACTCTTGTTGGGAAGATATCTGCTTTTGAGCTTGAAGAATTTAGCCCCCCTGGAACTGCAAAGACTGATAGTGCATTCAAGGCATCTACATCATCAACCGGCAAGAAAGATTGGAAATTTTTGTATGCAAAGAAATTGGAAGAGATAAGAAAAGAAGATGAAGAGCTTGAGCAACTTGAAGCCCTATTTTCTAGAAGGATACCTCAAGGTCTAGCAAGAAGTAAGTATGAAAGAAAATCTCCTTTCAAATATTTTTCATGTAATAAGTTAGATCATTTTGTATCTAGATGTCCTGAAAGGAATTCAAAGTTAGAGGAAAGAGTAAGTAGATATTTTAAGCCTAACCCTGTAAGAATTTAATGGTGGTCAAGTCAGATTTGGTAATGACAATGCATGCATGATCAAAGGAAGAGGAATAATTTCATTGGATGGTAAGCAAAACACTGAAAAATGTCTATTATGTTGAAGGTCTAAAGCATAATCTTCTGAGTGTAGGATAGTTGGTAGACAAAGGTTTTCAATTACAATTCAAGGATGGAAAGTGAAAAATCATTAGAAAATCAGGATTGGAGATTGTAACTAGTATAAAAACAAAAGGTAACATCTTTCATTTAAATTTTGATGAAAAGACATGTTTGATTGCACACATTGATGAAAGTTGGTTGTGGCATAAGAGGTTGTGTCATGTAAATTTTGATTACATTGTAAATATCAGTTCAACTAAGGTAGTTAGAGACTTACCTAAGATTTTGAAGCTTCATAATCCAGTATGTAAGGAATGTCAAATGGGTAAGCAAGTCAGAACTTCTTTTAAGAGCATACCTAATAAATCTAATGATGTTTTTGATTTTATTCATATTGACCTATGTGGTCCTGCTAGTATAAGAATCTTTCAAGGTGATAGATATTTCATGGTAATCATTGATGACTATTCTAGAATGATATGGGTTACTTTTCTAAGGGAGAAATCTGAAGCCTTTGAGAAATTCAAGATCTTTAAAGCTATGGTTGAAATAGAGATGGGGATGAAAATCAAGTACCTGAGATCAGATCAAGGAGGTGAATTCACATCCGATGAGTTCAATAGCTACTGTGATAAAAATGGTATTAAGAGACAGTTATCTGCACCCCGGACACCTCAGCAGAATGGTATTGTGGAAAGGAAGAATAGAACCATTTTGGATGCAACCAAATCCATGATGATGAAAGCTAATTTGCTTCATATCTATTGGAGAGGAGAAATAAGTATAGCAATTTATACATTCAACAGAGTTCATGTCAAAGGAGATACCAATAAGACGCCTTATGAATTATGGTTTGGTCATTCCCTACTCTTAAGTATTTCAGAATTTTTGGATGTAAATGTTATCTCAAAAGAGATGATTCAATTGGAAAGTTTGATCCTATATGTGATGAAGGAATATTTCTTGGTTAATCAGCTAAAAGAAAAGCATATAGATGTTATAACAAAAGATTGCAAAGAATTGTGGAAAGTACTAATGTGAAGGTGGATGAGCAGTACAAAGACCAAGCTAAATCTTATGACAGAGAACCGGCAATGGAAATGATCATAACTGATCCAATAATGCCTATAACGGAACATAATACTAAACCAGATATACCGGCATCATCAAAAAATTCAACTGTAACTGAAGATCAACACAAAGAACCTGAAAATCATAAAATTCCAGGGTATGTAAGGATAAATCATTCTGAAAATCAAATCATTGGATACAAAAACAATGAAGTTATGACAAGAAGAAGATTTGCAAATGAATATGTATGTCTTATTTCTCAGATAGATCTTGAATCAGTAATTGAAGCTTGTAAATATGAATGTTGGATGAAAGCTATGGAAGAAGAATTAGATCAGATAGAAAAGAACAATACTTGGACTTTGGTTCCCCGGCCTGAAAATAAAAATGTCATTGGAACTAAATGGGTTTTTAATAAGAAACTAAATGAGGATGGAAAATTTATAAGAAACCAGGCTAGATTGGTCTGCAAAGGATATTCTCAGAAGGAAAGAATTGATTATGGTGAAACTTTTGAACTGGTAGCTAGAATTGAAGCTATTAGACTATTTCTTGCCTACACAGCCTATAAGAATCACAAGGTCTATCAAATGGATGTTAAGTGTGCATTTCTAAATGGACAACTTGAGGAGGAAGTCTTTATTGAGCAACCTGATGGATTTTTACTAATAGATGATAAAAAAATGGTTTGCAGATTAAGGAAATCCCTATATGGATTAAAACAGGCTCCTAGAGCTCAGTATGCTAGGTTGGATAAGTATATTTTAAAGCTTAATTTTACAAAAGGTAATACTGACAGTAACCTATACTATAAGATCACTAATGATGACATTCTGATTATTGAAGTATTTGTTTATGATATCATTTTTGGAGGTGAAGATAAATTGTACATGGAATTCTCTGACAATATGAAGAATGATTTTGAAATGTCTATGACAGGTGAAATAAGATTATTTCTAGGTTTGTAGATTAATCAAACTGACAAAGGCATCTTTATCTATCAAACTAAGTATCTAAGGGAATCATTGAATAAATTTGGTATGGAAAACTCAAAACCGGTTAGTACTCCTATGGTTACAAGTGAAAAGTTGTCAATTAAAGATGTATCCCCACTGATAAATCCTACAAGATATAAATCTATGATTGGTGATTTTCTATATTTAGCTTAGACTAGACTGAATATATTGAATGTAGTCAATATTATATCAAGATATCAAAGTAATGCAAAAGAAAATCATGAAAGTGCAGTAAAAAGGATATTTCGGTATTTGCAAGGAACTACTGAATATGGTTTATGGTACCCTAAAAATGATGACTTTACTTTATGTGCATATACAGATGCGGATTGGGAAGGAGATGTTGATGATAGGAAGAGCACTTCCGGTGGAGCATTCTTTCTTGGGAAAAAGTTAGTTTCATGGATCAGAAATAAGCAGTCATGCATTTATTTATCTACTATTGAAGACGAATATGTTGCAGCAGCAACCAATTGCACTCAATTTCTATGGATGAAGGAGATGTTGAAGGATATAAAAGTAAGTTGTGATGATCCAATTGTTATTCATTGTGATAATTTTGTAGCTATTGATATATCAAAGAATCTGGTATTTCACTCCAAAACTAAGCACATATCAATCAAGTATAACTTTTTGAAGGAGAAGGTGGAAGCAAAAGAAGTCAGATTGGTTTGTGTGAACACTAAAGATCAGATAGCAAATATCTTCACTAAACCTTTGTCCTGGGAATCATTTGAGCATTTGAGAGAGATAAATTGGGGGTTTCTACCCCTCCAATAGAGACTTAGTTGATGCAAGTGTGCATCAGTTCAATATGCATTATCAGAGCTATCTTTTGCTCTGGATTGATGAAATCATGCTACTACTCATGGGGAGTGCTAAGCCTTGTGATTTGGAAATTTCATATTCTGTTTGATATCTATGCCATATATTTGGCATTAATGTCAAAGGGGGAGAGATTTGTGTGAAAAATAGGTAATTGACATCAAGGGAGAGATATATAATGCTATTGATTGTACTCCTCAGGGGGAGTTTTGTGGTATTGTTTATTGGTATTTTGTTTCTTATTAGAATTGGTTCAGAGCTTCATTGCTATATCCTTTAGAAGTGATTGTTGGCATTTCTTGGCACTTGGTTGTTTTTCACATCTAGTGTTTCCATCAATGCCAAAGTGGGAGATTGTTGGAAATATGAAGGAATTGATTATGTGTTGCATTGATGTTTTGTCATTGATGTCAACACTAGTTGTTATGATTGGTTATCGGCTTCCAGTAAAAGTATTGGATTGGGAAGGTTATTAGTTGATTGTTACCGGTATGATCTGGATAACAAAATAATCTTGTATGGATGGTTTATATGCTTCTGAAGTGTGTTTCAATCAGTTGGTATTGGCCTATTGATCGGATGCTATCTTATATTCTAGTAAGATTTCTTTCTTGATCTGGTAAGGGTTTCACTGGTAGAGCTTTATTGAAGATTTTTGGTATTATACATAAGTGGTGTTGGTGTAGCTTCTAGAAGGGACTCAGGATTCTTATGGTGATTTTGTTCATGCCTCAATTGATTGGAATCATTCTTTGGCATGTGTGGATCTAATTTGGGTCCGGTGCTATCTAGGTTTTGGATCGGTTTCATGAAACGTGTCATTGATCCTTTTGATGTGCTGCTCGATTGTTTTATTGGTTGGATGATATTTTTTTGGCCCCAGGCTGACATGTCTTTTGATTTTAGTTTGGGTTTATGTAATGGATTTATTGGATTATCATTTGGGTGGCCGACCTAATTGTGTAGGTCCCGATTTTATATAAATATATGTAAGATCTCATTGTAGAATATATGCAAGGAGTGAGTAATGTAATGATCATATCAGTAGAGGTTTGATCAATCATAAATGATCGAGTTGGGTTTATGCAAGAGGTTTTAGGCCTTCAGTATTGACCTTATCCAGAACTGTAATCTAGCATGTCTGATGCTATCTCTGGTAGTTCATCTATTTTGGATTGTTGTTTGATTGTTTTGAAGTGGTTAACCTCTTTTGTATTAAGTGATACTCCATTGTGATGAGCAGCGTGCTCCAAGTGGTGTGCCTTCCTGCATATCCAAGTCCCTATTGTAATCACATACTTTTTGTAGAAGTATCATCTGACTGTGGGTAGGGTTTCCCACTGTATTTTTTCCCTTTACTAGATTTTCCACGTACAAATCATGGTGTTATGTGGTATTGTTGCATGGTATTGATTCACTAGTTTCCTATTATGTTTTAATGCTTAATTTTCTATTATGGTATCTATTTTCTACTATTTCAGTAAAATGTTTTAAGTGCTTTAATTTCACATAATCTATTGACAACTGATCCACTCCCACCCTCTCAGTTGTCCATTGGTTATCCTAAGACAAAGTTGTAGGAAACAAAGAACAATATAAACTATAGGAGCTAAAAGAATGGAAGTGGACTTTGGTGCACTAGGATATATTACCAATATTGGCTGAAACAGGGTAGTAGGGTTTCTTTATCACCAAAATCACTCATAGAATTACCCACAAGGTAAACTATCAACATACATTTAACTATTCAGAGTACCAAACTCAATAACAACGAAACACCAAGCATACACAACTGAAGGCTACAAAATATATTGCTTTTTGAGAAAGATCATATTACTTAAAAACAAAAATGTAGTTGTTTTACACACATTTCAATACCTACCCTAAGTTCACTATCAAAATTTGTACTCCACTCCTCACTGTGTGCTCACATATTCACCTTGATTTCTGCCTAGAATCCTAGTGATCTTCAATTTTCCCACCATTCTTGCTTGTTGAGGATTTTTTAGACTACTCTTACTTGAGTCATCTATCTCTTTTCCCTATTCTCCTCTCTGTGTTCTCTCTCCTTTGCTCTGTCTTTTTCCAAAACTAAAAAAATCCTCCAAAAAATCTAGAAACTTCTCCCCAAAATCTTGCCTAAACTAATTGTAGCCAATGGAAATCTACATTAAATGCTCATCCACCGGTTTCGAGTTCAAAAATTTGCCCTAAAACCATTAGGCTATTATTTGGGCTCCCTCTTGGGGTAATAACGCAACTGTATGGAGGTATTTACTGCCCAAATATTCAAAAATAATTAAAAAAATAAAAAATTGTCTTCAAATATGGTTATTACATGAGACTGGGCCAAAATGTGAAAAGAGTGCTAAAATAGGATGCCCCTACATCAACTTACCACTCCATGAATCCATCTAATTAGAAATCTTTTCACATAGGGATTCCAATAGTTTATTTATTTTGATTCCTCTATCAAACAACATCCCAAGGTAAGTGCCCCTTCTTAAACCTGAATGTTCTGATTATTTCTTGCTCCCTCCTCACTAGGGTAAAGAAGAATTTATTTATTTTTGTTTATTTAATCCTACTTCCTAGTCTAAAGATTTTGATTACAAGCTGTTGGAAATATTGGAGGAATTGATTATGTGTTGCATTAATGTTTTGTCATTGATGACAACATCAGCTGTTTTGGTTGCTTTACTGGCACCCTTTTGGTCCCAATAGGTTGTTTGGTTTCTGGTTGGATTAGAACCGGTATGATCTGGTATGCTCTAGTATGTTTGGATTATGGAATTGGCTTACTCATGCTACTTAGATTCATGTTCATTCATTTGGTCTTGTTCTAGTGATCGGATGCTATCCTATATACTAGCAAGCTTGGTTTGTGGTTCTGGCAAGGGTTTTAGCAGCAGAGATTTGTTGTAGATCCTTTATGAATAACATAAGTGGTGTTGTTGTGGCTTCTGGTATGAATTCAGGATACTAATGGTGATCATGTTTAAGACTTGGTTGATTGGGATCATTGGTTTAGCATGTGTGGACCTAAATTGGGTCTTGACTTATCTAGGTTATGGAGCGGCATAATATAACGTGTGGATTGGACTTCTTGATGTGCTTTTGTGATGTTTTATGGGTTGGATATTATTTTTTTGGTCTAAGGCCAACATGTTTTGTAATTATGTAATTGTTTTATTGTCTAGTCGCCGACCTTATTGTTTGTGGTCGACGGTTTGTATATATATGATGTAAGATTTCATTGTAGAAAATATGCATGAGTTTGTATGGGTGAATAATGTAATAATAATTTAGGCAGAGGATTTGGTCAATCATAGGTTGTCAAATTGGGTTGGTGAGAGAGGTTTAAGACCTCTTGTATTGAGCTTAACTGGAACTATACTCAGGCATAGGAGATGCTATCTTTGCAGTTCATTCTTTCTTTTGGATTGTAGTTTGGATTTCTTATGTATTCAATGAGGCTCCTTTTGTGATGAGAAGTGCGCTCTAGGATGTTGGCCTTCCTGCATGTGCAGGTCCCTCAATTCTATTTCACATACTTACTACAAAAGTATTATCTGTGTGGGTAGGCTTCCCACCACAGTTTTTCCCTTTTCTGGGTTTTCCACACACAAATATGGGTGTCATGTGTTATGAATGGATGGTAATTGTTCTATGAGTTATATTCTTGCTTAATTGCTATATCTGTTATTCTAGTATTTGGTTTATGAATTTTGGTATTGTTCTCCTAGGTTCTGCTATTAAAGTTTAATTGCTTAAGGTTCTAGTAATATGGTGACAACTGATTCACCCACCCCCCCTCTCAGTTGTCTTCCAGTTATTTGAATTATCTAACAATTGGTATCAGAGCCTGGTCCTTTATACAAAAGCTTAACCACTTGAGGAATATCCTATGGCTTCTAATAGTTGAAGTTCATCTTACACATCTGCAGTTGTCTTTTAGAGAGAAATTCCTAGGCTTGATGGAACAAATTTTAGGGTATGGAAGATTCAGATGGAGACTCATCTAAGATGTCATGGAAAAGATATTTGGGAGATCACTAAGAATGGGGTAACTCCTTATGATCTAACATCTGACAATCCTACTCTGGTAAACCTGGATAAGGAGCTTGAGAATGATTGTAGAGCTAGAGAAGCCCTTTTGTGTGCACTTTTTGATCAGCAAATAATGGGGTTGACTGACAAATCAATTGCAAAGGCTATATGGGACAAGTTGGAAACTTTGGATAAAGGTGATCCTACTGTTAAAATTGCAAAACTTAATGGTTACTAGGTGAGGTATGAAAACCTGAAGATGAAAGGATTACTGCTTGCATGAAAAGGGTTAATGAGATTCTTATGGGAATTCAATGTTGTGGTGGCTCTCTGAGTGAAGATGAAATATTTTCTAAAATACTGAGAGATCTACCACTGGCTTATAAGATGAAGGATATTGTAATTAATGAATTGAGAACTATGGCAAACACTATTGTTAACCAGGATACGTTGATTGGGAAGTTATCATCTTTTGAGCTTGAGGAATTTGGACCTTCTAGAGTTGTGAAATATGAACCTACTTTTCATGCATCTACATCAGCTACCAGAAAGAATGATTGGAAAACCTTATATGCAAAGGAACTAGAGGATATAAAGAGAGAAGATGAAGGATTTGAGCAACTTGAAGCCCTATTTTCTAGGATATTGCCTAAAGGACCGGCAGGAGGTAAGTATGAAGGAAAAGCACCTTTTAAATGTTTTGCATGTAATATGTCATTTTGCATCTAGATGTTCTTAAATAAATTCAATATTTGAAGAAAGAGTTAGAAGATATTTTAGGCCCAACCATGATTATCAAAACAAGCATAAGTACAGGAGGAATAGAGACAAATAATTCTATATTGCAGATGAGGAAGGTGTGATTGATTCTAATGTTGAACCGGCACAAGATTCTGCTAGTGGTTCTAGCAATGGAAAGGAATGGGTATTTTTGGCTATCAAGGAAGATGATCTGGTACCAGAAGGAAGGATATCGGAAGAGAATTCCATTGCTGCTAAAATTGAAGACAAGGATGTGGGTGATAGATAGTGGATGTTCACATCATATGACTGGAGATAAAAGGAAGCTTCTATCTTTGCAAGAGTTTGATGGTGGATTGGTTAGATTTGGAGATGAAAAAGCATGCATGATCAAGGGAAGAGGAACTATATCATTATATGGTAAGAATAACATTGATAATGTTTATTATGTTGAAGGTTTAAGGCATAATCTTTTGATTGTAGGACAGTTGGTGGATAAGGGATTTCAATTATAGTTCAAGGATGGAAAATACAATATTATCAACCGATCTAGATTGGAGATTGCAACCGGTTCTCAAACTAAAGGTAATATCTTTCACTTGAATTATGGTGAGAAGACATATTTGATTACTAAAATTGAGGAGAGTTGGTTATGGAATAAGCAGCTATGTCATGTGAATTTTGATTGCATTGTAAAGATCAGCTCTACTAAAGCAGTTAGAGATATACCTAAGATTGTGAAGCCCTATAATCCGATATGTAAGTAATGTCAAATGGGAAAACATATCAGAACTTCTTTTAAAATTATACAAGATAAGTCCAATGATGTTCTTGATCTTATTCATACTAATTTGTGTGGTCCTGCTAAAATCAAAAGTTTTCAAGGTGATAGATACTTTATGCTAATCATTGATGACTATTCTAGAATGGTGTGAGTTACTTTTCTCAGGGAGAAATATGAAGCATTTGAAAAGTTTAAAATCTTTAAAAGTAAAGTTGAGATGGAGACGGGTTTGAAGATTAAGTGCTTAAGGTTAGATCATGGTGGAGAATTCACTTCTGGTGAGTTTAATAACTTTTGTGAAAAGAATGGGATAAGGAAACAATTCTCAACTCCTCGGACACCTCAGCAAAATGGATTTGTGGAAAGGAAGAACATAACTATCTTAGATGTAGCTAGAACCATTATGATGGAAGCTAATCTGCCTCATATCTATTGGAGAGAAGTTGTAAGCACGATGGTATACACATTCAACAAAATTCATATCAAAGGAGAAACCGGTGAGACACCTTATGAGATATGGTTTGGTCATACACCTATAGTTAAGTATTTAAAAATATTTGGTAGTAAATGCTATATCCAAAGAGATGATTTCATTGGAAATTTTGATCCTAGATGTGATGAAGGAATATTTATTGGTTATTCTAATGAAAGAAAAGCATATAGATATTATAACAAAATATTGTAGAGAATTGTGGAGGGCACTAATGTCAAGGTAGATGAGATTAATAGAAGTCAATTCAAAACTTATGAGAAGGAATCGACAGTGGAAATGATCATAGCTGAACCAGTAGAACCTATACCAGAACAAAATGTTGAACCAGTTACTTTGGCAGCATCAAAAAACTCAATAGTAATTGAAGATGAGAGCAAAGAAATAGAAAATCAAAAAAACTCCTAGGTATGTAAGGTTGAATCATTTAGAAGATCAAATCATTGGAGATAAAAATAAAGGAGTGATGACAAGAAGAAGGTTGGAAGATGATGAGGTATGTTTAATTTCTGAAGTTGAACTGGCATCAGTAATTGAAGCATGTAAAGATAAACGTTGGATGAAAGCTATGGAAGAAGAATTAGATCAAATAGAAAAGAATAATACATGGACTTTAGTTCCCTGGCCTAAAAATAAGAATGTTATTGGAACAAAATAGGTTTTTAGGAATAAATTGAATGAAGATGGACAAGTTGTAAGGAATAAAGCTAAATTGGTTTGTATAGGATATTCTTAGAAGGAAGGAATTTATTATGATGAAACCTTTGCATCGGTAGCTAGGATTGAAGTTGTGAGATTATTTATTGATTATTCTACTCATAAGAATTACAAGGTTTATTAGATAGATGTTAAATGTATTTTTCTTAATGGAGATCTTGAAGAGAAAGTTTATATTGAGAAACCTAATGGTTTTTCACTTTAAGATGACAAAAACATCGATTTAAATTGAGACAAATAATATACATTTCAAGATGCAGCAGCGGTATCCAATACTCCTCCCCCAATTACTATATCTGCAACTTTGATGCCTGAGGTGTAAATTTTGTAACATGTCAAAATAGAATAGTACACTTTGAATTCAAAAAATACAAGATATATTAACTATCTTTAATGCTTGGTCCAATTTTTGGTTTGTAGGTGTTGACAGGGGACTAAATGTCCCAGATTGATGACATCACGCTCTCAACAATCGATTTTGGCCTACAAGGCTATACGGTATCATATTTTGTACAACCCTTTTTATGTATTGTTTTGATGGAATATGAAAGTCATTTCATTTTAGATTTTTAAAATTATTTTTAGTTTATTATTTGTACTAATATCTCATGTTAATTTTGTTTTTTTAGGTTACCCCCTCCGCGTCTAGGGCTTGTCCTAAGAAAAAGAATTTCTCAAAGATGCCAAAACATGGGAAGAAGGTAATTGAACACATTTTTAGTTGTACAATTGTTTGAAAATGTTGAAATCAAGTATTAGTTGGGGTTTGTAGATTGATTAGTGTTTTTTGTCTATTTTACATGTACAGCGGTCATTCAGCTATGTGGATTTGATGAATGTACCTAATTCACCCGTGGATCAAGAGAGGGCAGAGGTATGTATCTCTACTTGATTTTCTTGATTTCATGATTATATGCACGCATACATGTGAACTTGTGATATATTATAATCTTATATTTTTTTCATATAGGAAATATCCATACCTATTTCATCAATGGCGAACCCTCCTCCGTGCACTGCAGAAGCATCTAAGGATCCACTATACTTTTGTTTGATATGTAAAATTAATTGTTTTTAACCTACAATACTTATCATTATATTAATTATATTTAATCTTTGAACATTTTTTGTATAGGTAATAGCGATAGTTTTGCCATCGATGGTGAGTCATCCTCAGTCCATTGGAGAAGCATCTCAAGCACAGGTATGTCATTGTTGTCTATATTATAGGTTTTAAGTGTTTTTGATATATTTCTATTAGTACATTGTATTAATTGTACATTTAATCTACAATAGACCCCTTCGTGGTATGGCCATAATGTGGATCCATTTAAGTATGTCTTGAAGAAAACTCCTAAGAGTGACAAGGAGAGGAAAGCGAAGACATTATCTCCTAGATCAGCTGATGAGGTAATCTACATTTCAATTGTAAAGGAATTATAGTCAAATGCATACTTATGTTGTTAATTGTGAACTATTTTCTACAAAAGAATTCTAAATTGTCTTTTGAATTGTGGTTTTCTAGCCATCTACAGAGCCACCTACTGCATCGAAGAGGATTGATTTTGATGATCCACCACAAGTTTAGGATCATATAGTGTTAGTTTTGGTCATAGAATGACCAATACATGTAGATATATTCTACATTTTTATTGTATATCGATTTGGACATGGAATATGCCACATTTTGTAATACTTGTATTGACTTGGTAGACATGCCTTTTTATATATATATAAATGTCGATATTTGATCCAATAAATGTGTACTGAGTTCATTATTTTGTATTCGTTGTATTTTGTGGTTGTCCATTTATAAATTTAATTGATCATTTGCCTATGTAATCAACAATATGAATATAAACAACAAAAATAAATGATATAAAACATTGCAATCGTGGAATATGATTTGATAAAATTTCTAAAATGTTGAATTAACCCTACAAAACTCCTTTTATTCCGTTCATTATTGTGTATTCATTATATTTGGTGGCTACCCTTTTATAAATTTAAATGAATATTTGCATAAGTAATAAACAATATGAATATAAACAACAAAAATCGATAATATGAATATAAACAACAATATGTGTTTGGTGTGAGAGCACCCTCACGCTCGCAATGGTCAAATTTTTAGGTCATGTACACAAACTGACATTGCAAGCATGTTCAAGTGGGCAGTTTTATGCTAGGCATGCCTCTGTCATGCATCCCAAAGCGTCAGAATGTCGAGAGTCATACCATATCAGTGTTATCTCTCAAGTGCCCTAAGTCCAAAAAATTGTCAAAATTTGACGGACTATTTCTTCAAATCCAGAACACATATGGTCAATTATTTTAAACCTATGGGGTCACATGAGGCTCCTCTACAATGGCCTATCTCAGTTTTTTATGACTCAGAGCCATTTTCAATTGGTAGCATTTTTTTCGCCTATTGCAAAAACCGTCAGTTGCATGCAATGCAAAGTTGCAAGATTGGCTAGAATTGATTTGGTTCATCATGTGCACAAACTGATGTCACAAGTTCATTTGGGTGGGCAAGATTATGCTAGACATGCCCCTTTCATACATCCAAGAGTGCCAGAACGTCGAGAGTCATACCATACCAGTGCGATCTCTCAACTGCCCTGAGTCCAAAAAATTATCAAAATTTGACGGACTATTTCTTCAAATCCAAGACACATATGGTCAATCCGTTTGAACTCATGGTGTCACATGAGGCTCCTCTACAATGGACTATCTTAGTTTATGATGACTCAAAGCCATTTTCAATTGGTAGCATTTTTTCGCCTATTGCAAAAACTGTTAGTTGCATGCAATGCAAAGTTACAAGATTGGCTAGAATTGATTCGGTTTGTCGTGTGCATAAACCAACATTATGAGAATGTCCAGTTGGGAAGGTTTACACTAGGCATGCCCCTCTCATGCATCCCAAATAGTTAGAACGTCGAGAGTCATACCATACTGGTGTGATCTCTCAAGTGCCCTAAGTTCAAAATATTGTCAAAATTGCTAAATTATGGTATGATGAAAATGTATACACCTAAAAATGGTTTGAAGATAATTAATTAAATAAGCAATTATTTAATTAATCTCCCTTTCCAATTTAATTGAATTCACTAAGTAATTTGATTAAATTTCCCTCTTCATCTACTTATCAATAAATCTAAGGATTTATTAAATAGGTTCATTCCAATAATCCCTTTTAATTAAGTAATTCAAATTAATTAATTCCCTCCATCCAAATTCATTTCTTCTAAATCCATAATTAATTAAAACAAATCAAATCCATGAGTTGTTGAAATTAATTAGCCTTTTCAATATTTAATTTTTAAATTCAAATTCTCCTAACTTCTACCACTCCTAAACCTAACCATTCCTAAACCTAACCCATTCTACCTACCTCCATGTCCCCTTTCATCCAACATCTTCTAGAACCTTTGTGACACTTGTCACTAAGTACCTCATTTCATCCAACATCTTATAGAAGCCTCTTGACACTTGTCACCATAGAGATGATAGATATCTTCAGATCAATCTCAACCATTGATTCTTCCCAACTCACCCCTAGCCTTGGGAAATCCTATAAATAGACCTCATTTTGGAACACAAAGGGTCCCAATTTCATATCATGTTTGCATATTGATTGATTCATCTCATTTGCATTGTTTCTAGTTTATCATCTTTAGCAATGTTATCATGCTCAATTCTAGCTTAATTTGCTTATCATGTAGCTTAAATCATTCTATTCTTGCTAGATCATGCATTTGCATCATTAAAATCCTCCATCTAAGTGTAGTCAAGTCAATGGAATTTGCATAATTAAATCTAAGAGCATTTTTCATACTCGCATTTACTAGGAGGCAATAAGTCGATTAGCTATGGTTTTACATTTCATTGTTTTAATTCACTAACCATTACTTGTAATGACTTATTCAGTGCATTGTGGTTGTAGATATAGGTACACTTCACAGAGCATATGATGATGCCCCCTCAGGAGATCAATTGAGATAATTGATCTTTTGAGTTTTTTGCGAGATTGATATCCTGATAGATTTTATTTTATCTCTGCAATGGTGTTTTGATGAAAATGTGGGTTCTTTGATAAGCTTGATTGCCTAGATCAGTAAGATTGAAATTGCCTAGATCAGTAAGATTGAAAAATATTGATTGATTAGATTCAATCTAGTTTCAGGAAGGATTCATCCTGTATAAGAGATGATCATAACATCTAGTTTTAGGAAGGATTCATCCTATATAAGATATGATTAGAGTGTCTGGTTTCAGGAAGGATACATCCTGTATAAGACATGAATCAGAATCAGATTGTCTGGTTTCAGGAAAGATACATCCTGTATAAGACAAAGATAGATTGATTAGGTTTGATTGATTGATTTGATTTGATAAGGTTGATTAGATAAAGAACTGACAGTTTGTTGATATCAAGTTACAGAAATATTTGGATATGTTGATTGTTGATTCTGTTGAGGGGGATAGCATAAGATTTTCACTGGGTCGGTAATATCTGAAGATATATGAGTCATTATTCTAATTGTGTCTACACTTGTGATGATTCTTTGTTGATTCCTGTGATAGATTTGACCTTGGATAAAAGGAGCTTGTAGGATCCCATACAAGAATGGAATGCAAGCTACAATGCAAATGAAATGCAAACTATGACCGGACCAGCCACTGGATTATTGCTTATTGTCATCATTGAGCTTTTTGAAATGTGGAAAGTGAGTGAAAACATCAATGGTATAATTAAACCATGATGCCCTGAGCACTTATTTCCTGGATTTTGGTATAGCAAGTTAACACAAGCATCGAGGTATAATTGAACTGAGATGACCTGAGTGTTGTTTGCGTAAAATAGGCAGTATTAATCATTTCAATACACAAATCAAAAATGTCTTCAATGATACTTCGATGATCATGTCCTGAGACAAATTTGCACATATTAATGATTAATTTTTAGATAGCAGACAAGAAAAATATCATGTTTCTTCCTTGTTCCTCTAGTCAATGACATCCTGGAGTCACTCAAAAATCATGATAGCGAAAAGCAATATAGAAAAGTTGAACAATCATGTTACAATCATTATCCAAAAGATATTATCCACTAAAAAGTGTGTGATGTGCTTAGATTGACTTTGTGATAGCTTGATAGTTGATAGTTTGATCTCATGTTCAATGTTGGATGTGTCTTAGTTTTCACTTGATAAGAGTTGTCTAACTGTTTGTTCTACATGTTTGATTAAGGTCAGAATGATCAAGAGTTTTTGCCCCCAGCTAGGTGTAGGATGTTTCCCCAAGCCTAGAAACAAAGTTGTTATGATATATCCAATGTCCAAACCATGGTGAGAGAGAAGCTGCGATGATTGCCTATGTACCAAGGTTTTATGATGATTAGTGCTGATGAAGGATGAATGAATGCAAGCGGAAAATGTATGAACTAATAGATGGAAGAGCTAGCGGATAGATGGCACCTATTTGCCAGGTTTTCACCATCTGTTTTTATTGCACTTTTTCTTATATTTGATTTTTTTGGATTTTCTGCTTTTTCACTGTTTTTTATTTTTCTGATTTTTCACTGTTTATTTTATTTTTTCTTATATTTCGATGTTTTTGATTTTTTCTAATTTTTCAGTATTTTAGATTTTTCTTTTTTTTTAGACATAGAACTTCTTCAGGTGCATGCTATTGATGGGTTCCTCGAGCTGATCTCCGTCCTTTGTTGATAGTTGATATGCTCCTAACCCAAATACTGTTGTGACCACAAATGGACCTAACTAGTTTGGTTCAAATTTTCCTTTCTTTTTTCAATCTGCCTGGTTGCATGGATTTTCCTTTAGCACTAGTTCTCCCACTTGAAAGACTCATGGTTTGACCTTGTGATTATAGCTCCAGCACATTCTTTGTTGATATACATTTAGATGATCAAAGGCATTTTGTCTTCATTCCTGGATCAGTTCTAACTCTTACATTCTAGATACTCTTTGTTCTTCATCTAGGATGAGACCTTTTAGTGATACACGTAGAAAAGGTATCTCTACTTCGATTGGCAATATGGGTTCTAATCCATATATAAGAGAGAAAGGTGTGGCACCTATCGGTGTGCGGATACTAGTGCGGTAGGCGCATAGAGCAGGGTTTAATTGGAGATGCCAATCTTTCCCACATTATTCATTGTCCTTTTAAGGATTTTTAGAATAGTTTTGTTAGATGCTTCTGCCTGCCCATTTCCCTGTGGATAATATGATGTGGAGAATTTGTGCTAGATTTTGAACTTCTCACATAGCTCTTGTACATCTTGATTCTTGAATGGTCACCCATTATCAGTGATAATGATCATTGGTATTCCATAGCAATGGATGATGTAATTCAAGATAAATGTAGCAATTTGTTTTCATGTGATGTTTATGAGAGGTACCGCTTCAATCCATTTTGTGAAATATTTAGTAGCTACAAGAATGAATTTGTGTCCATTAGATAAAGAAGGATTTATCTTTCCTACTAGATCAAGTCCCCATTGACAAAAAGGATAAGATGTTGCTAAAGCATGTAGCTCTTGTGTTGGTGCATGTATCAAGTTCCCATGGATTTGACATTGTTTGCATGTTCTTGCTATCTTAAAAGAATCTCATTCCATAGTCGGCCAATAGTAGCCCAAGCATATGAGTTTTTTCGAAAGGGTGAGACAACTTGAATGAGTGCCACAAATGTTGTTATGGACTTCATGTAAGGCCTTCTCAGATTCTTCTTGTTCAAGATATCTTAAGAGAGTACCGTCTAGACCTTGTTTAAATAGGGTATCCATGAAGAGAGTATAATGAGATGATTGGCGAATAAAGTTTCTCTTTTGGTTCTTTGATAAGTCGGGAGGTAAGATATTATCTTTTAGGTATGTGTAAGTTTGGCCATAGCGGGAGGAATCATTTCCAATAAGTTGACAGATGGTTTGGGAATCAGGATAATTAAAGGCGGGATGAAACAACTCTTCAACCAGGAATTCATAAAGCTTTTGATTTTCCTATGTCTGTAGGAGAGAAGAAAGTGTAACCATGACGTCTACTGCTTTATTATTATTTCTTGGAATCTGTTCAAAAGTTATTTCTACAAAGTACTTCTTTATATCATCCACCATCATTTTGTAAGGCATGAGTTTGTCATCTTTTGTTTGATAGTCATCATTGATTTTCTTAATGAAAAGCTGAGAGTCTCCAAAGACTTGAAGTTGTTTAATGTTCCATTCTACAACCATTTTGATACCTGTTACCAATGCTTCATACTCTTCTATATTGTTTGTACACAGAAAGTTTAATTTGTATGGTTTCGAGATTATATGCTCTTGTGGTGTGATGAATAGAATTCCTACTCCTGATCCGTGTTGTGTATAGGAACCATCAAAGTATAGTTGCCATGCTTTTGTTGTGACTATTAGGATATTTGCATCAGGAAATTCAATCTTTAGAGGATGATCGTCTTGAAGTGGTGTTTCTGCTAGTTGATCTACAATGACTTTTCCCTTGATAGCTTCTCTGTCAGCATATTTGATATCAAACTCACTTAGAATCATGATCCATTTTGCCATTCATCCTGTTAATGCTACTTTGCTAAGTAAATATTTTAGAGGATCAATTTTAGCTATCAATTTGATTGAGTGAGATAGTAGATAATGTCGTAGTTTTTGAGAAAGAAAAACTACTGCCAAGCATGATTTTTCTATTGATGAATATTTGATCTCATATCCCACTAATGTTCTACTGATATAGTAGATGGCTCAGTCTTTTCCTTCCTTATCCTCTTGTGTGAGAAAAACTCCCAATGATGCTTCGGTAGTTGATACATAGAGTAACAATGGTTTTCCTAGAATTGGTGCCATTAAAATAGGTGGTTGCATGTGATATGCCTTGATCTTGTTGAATGCTTCTTCACATTGATGGTCCCATTTGAAATTAACATGTTTGTGCAATAGGTGAGTAAATGGTTGACATTTATCTGCTAATTGAGCAACAAATATTCTGATTGACTGGAGTCTTCCTTGTAAGGATCTTAATTGACTAATATTCTTGGGAGATGCCATTTGCATGATTGTTTTTACCTTAGTTGGTTCTACTTCGATACCTCTTGCTGAAACAATGTATCCCAATAGCTTTCCTGAAGTAACACCAAAGGCACATTTCTTAGGGTTTAGCCTTAGCTTGTATTTTTCTAACCTATCAAAGATCTTTTCCAGTATCTCTGTATGTTCTTCTTTGTTGTATGATTTAGCTAATATGTCATCCACATAGTCTTCCATGAATGTATACATCATGTCATGAAATATAGTTGTCATAGCTCTTTGATATGTAGCACCTGCGTTCTTTAATCCAAAAGGCATGATGTTCCAGTAGAAAGTACCCCATGGGCATGTAAAAGTTGTCTTTTCTTTATCTTCAGGTGCTATTTTGATCTAATTGTATCCAGAGAAACCATCCATTAGAGAAAACATGGAGTGTCCTGCAGCTAAATCTACAATGATGTCGATGTTAGGCAAAGGAAAGTCATCCTTTGGACATGCATTATTAAGATCTCTAAAGTCTATGCATATCCTAATGCTTTTATCTGGTTTTGAAATAGGAACAATATTGGATACCCATTGAGGATATGCTACAGGTTTGATGAATCCTACATCCAGTAATTTCTTTAGTTCTGCCTTGACTAGAAGAGCAATATGCGGATGCATTTTCCTTAATTTTTGTTTAACTGGTTTGGCTCCTGGATTAACATTCAAGTGATGCATAATAAGTTATAGATCTAATCTTGGCATGTCTACATAGGACCAGGAAAAATTGATTTGTCATCGTTTGAAGAATTCTACATATTGTTGCATTTCTACCTCTGATAGAGATGTTGTTGGATGAAGAATCTTTGGTTGCTCTGTTGTGCCAATGTTAACTGCCTCTGTTGGTTCAATCAAAATGGATGACCTTTCTTGATAGTGCTCAGGTAAAGTGTCAAATCTCCCATCTTCCGGTGCCTCAAGGAGATTTTCACCGTTAAATGTGTCCTTTGTTTTTACTTTTTTCTGGTCTAATGTTGCCAATAAATGGTTTTCAGCATTAGACCTGATATTGTTTTCTTTATTTTCACTTTTGCAACTAGGAGATTTGGCAGCCAATTGACTGGAAGATGTGTTGCTGAAATTCCTGGTAAGAGTTGTTATAGGTTCGATTGCATTAAGATATACAGATATGGCATGGTCATTTGGAAAGGTATGAATGGTAGTATGTCCTTCATTTTCCCAATCAATAAGTTCGGGGTGGATTAGAGGTAATGGATCTTCAAGTTGGTATGTTTCAAGGGTTTCAAGGGTCATGATGGAGGTATCAAAGTTTTCAATATGTGTGTCGATGTCTAAAATGGTACTCTTGTTATAATGATCTCGCGTAAGAAGTTCCTGATTGTCCTTGGTTAAGTCCAAGTTAGCCAAATGTGATTCTAATTCAAGTGAACTAGTTCTTGACATTTTTCCTACATACATGTGAACTATATCGACTTCTATATCTCCTTCAAAGCATTTTTCTTCAACTGGTTCTTCAAAGTGATATGAATCCCATTCCCATTCATTAGAATCTGTATCACTTGCAGCTTGTAGTCTACAGATTTGGTCATATAGTATTTCTTCCACTTTTCTGGCTATACCTTTCCTTCTTTCATATTCAACCTCTTCAAGAATAAGATTGAGTTTTTTCAACTTTTCTATGAGTTCTCCTGAACTTATATTAGCTTCTTTCTTGTTTTGATTGAGATTTAATGCTGCTTGAGAGATGTTTTTAGTTTGTTTCTCTTGTTGATTTCAAGCTTGTTTCTTTTGCCATTTTGTGTTTTCTTGTGCCTATTGCTTAACTTATTTTTCTTCCCTTTCAATTTCTAGTTGTTCTTGTCTATTTTCATATTCCTCTTGTTGTTGACTAAAAGATGTGTTTTCCAGTATAGTGACTTGTCCATGCCCTAAGCTTGCTTTGTCTGTAGTCTGCTGAGTATGAGGCTGAATAGGTTCTAAGATACCTTCCTTTCTTTTTCCTATAGGGCCAGTCCCAGTGTATCCCATCCTACACTTCAAAGAATGTTGAATCCTTTTCCATATTTTTCCGTAGGTATTATGACATTGTTGACCTTTTGTTGAACTTCTTCATCTTTGTATAGCCATTGTAATACATCTTTGTCTTTTGTTTCCTCTAATAAGGTTCTAGCACTAATGAATGCTCCATCAAATATCGGAAGATGTTTCATAGTTGGTTGTTGTTTAGAGCTTGATGGTTTTCCCAAGGTTTTAGGAGAAAGTGGTAATCGTGATATTGAGTATTCTCTGTTCCCTCGATCTCTTAGCTACATTTTTTTTCCATACTTGATAGAATAAAGGTGAATGATTTTTCCTTGGATTGTGTTCTTGAAGATGTTACCTCCCTGTTATGTGGAACAATTACTTCTTGACCCATTTTTAGATTGCTGCAATATTGGAATGGATTTGCATCTATAGATATTGTGATTTCTTGTCCTTTGTAGGGATATTTTACACATTTATTATAGGTTGATGGGACAGCTTGCAAGTCATGTATCCATGGTCTCCCTAGGAGCACATTATATGATAGGTCCAAGTCTAGAACTTGGCATGCTATGTATTTTTGTAGAGGTCCCACTCTGATTGGTAGTATCACAATTCCCTTGGAGGAACGTTCTTCATCATAGGCTTTTATAGTGATCCTTTTCCATACATCAACTGCATCTTCTGAATATCCTAAGGCACAAACAAGACCTAATGAGCAAATATTTAGGCCAGCTCTACCATCTATTAGAACACGCTTGACTCGTGTTTTGTGAATGAGGACTTCAATATGCAAGGGAGCATTGTGAGGGTGTTGTAGGGACATGTCATATTCATCAGTGAATGATAAGCAATGAGGGGTTGTGAGGTGTCCCACCATGGTTTGGAATTGATCAATATCAAGATCTTTGGATACTGTGGTATCTACTAATGCTCGTTCAAGAATTTCCTTGTGTGCGGGTGAAAGTTTTAAAAGTTCCAAGATTGATATTTGTGTGGGTGTTTTCTCCAATTTTTCCACTAGATTGTATTGCTTTGTTGTAATGGATGATGTGTTTGTTGTAGGACACAGCAAAACAACTTTGGCTTTGCTTCTTGTGATAGCCTGAGCATGTTCTTGATTTTGTTTTTCTTTCACTACAATCATATTCACCATATTGTCATATGTATGAGCATAGTTTACCTTTGCTTTACCCTTACCATTGTTTGTTGTTGATGACTCACCTTTCTCATAGTTTGGAAGCGGAGTTTTAAAGGCAGTATGAGATTCATTTGTTGTATGTCCATCCATAATTATTATGCCATTATCAATCATGTCTTGTATGATATGTTTCAACTTTTGACAATTATCTGTGAGATGTCCCTTGTTTCAATGGAAATCGCAATATTGATTATCATTCCACCAATGTGGTTTGATTTGAGGTTCGTAGTTCCTTTCTTCTAGTAAAGTGATCAATTTTTTTGTGAGAAGTGTCTTTAATGCTAATCCAAGGGGTTCACCAATGTTTGTGAATTGTCTTCGAAAGAAAGTCTTGATAGTTGCTCTTTGGTGATTGTTGTTTTGTTGTGTTGCTACCAAGTGAGTAGATAAATCAAAAACCAGTTGCTTTGGTTTCACATTGTTGTTATCTACTATTCCATCATTGATGACATTTTGATTTCTATTCCAAAACTTTGGCTTGTCATTGTGATTGTTGTTATTGTTGTTGTTAGGAGGATAGACTCCTTTGTATATCTTTAACTTACCCTTCTTTATCAGGGATTCTTCCATTCTGATTCCATTATCAACCATTTTTCCAAAGCTTTGATTTCCTTGCATTTTTAAGTAATAACTCATTTGATCATTTAAGTTGTCAATGAATATGTCCATTTTTTCGTACTCTGGCAATGTACAAGGATACCGCGATGCTAGGTGTCTCCATCATTGTAAGAATGTCATGAAGGGTTCTCCACTTTTTTGTTTAGTGTTACATAGGTTTAGCATTGTTACTTCATGTTGTAGGAGTATTGTGAAACAAACTTATCCACTAACTCTGAAAAAATGATCTAATTCTAGGGGTAGGTTTGGAGAACCATTCCATAGCTAATCCAGTTAAGCTTTTCAGAAATAGTCTCATTAAGTAGGTATCCTCATGTGCAAACTCCATACTCATTGTACAAAATTCTTTGATATGATCTTGAGGGTCAATGCTTCCATCATATTTTTCATATCTCGGGGTTTCAAAACCTATAGGAAAGGTATCATGTTTAGATTTATGTCGAAAGGATAAGGACAAATTTCTTGAAGTGAGTATCGTCTAACATTTCCTCTTTGCATCACTTGGATTTGTGTTGGCATTGCTTGTAGTTGTTGTGTGAGAGTCATGATAGGGTTATCAACATGATTTGTTCTTGCATGACCATGACTTTGCATTCTAGGAGGATTGGGATCTCTTCTTGTTTCATCTCTAGCTCTTCTTGTATCACCATTGAATTGAATATTATTCAGGATTTCTACATCATCTCTTCTAGGTATGTCAATTTCTTCATCAGTTCTGGTGTTATTGGGAATTGATGTGTCATTTATGCGGAGACCAAAGATGTCCTCATATTTTTCATTATTAGGAGGAGGGTCACTTTTCTTATGTGTCAATTTATTCACATCAAAATCTTGGGGAAGTGTAGCACCGGATTTGGCTAACATTAGAAAGTATTTTTCTTTCTCTTCCTCTAACAATTTTTGCATAAATTTGTCAAATTGGGGATCTTTCTTGATGTCTCTAATGTTTTGTTCTTTTATTTCTTCTTCAACCTATATTTCCTCTTCATGTTCCATGGTTATATGCTCTTTGAGTGTTTTAATGTTTCAATTTCAGTCTCTGCGATCCTTCATCTCTGAGCTCTAGTTAGAATGGGCATACATGTGTGTTATTTTGCTTAGGATTCGATTGTTCAAAAGATTGTTTTGGGTAAGTGATCAATAGTCAATTTCAAGGCAATAGAGTGATATGACACTAAAAGAGAATTCAAGTGTTTAAAAGTTTGCAAGTTTTTTGATCTTCGGTTTAGGAGTGCAATGATGATGATTTGATAAGAACCAAGTCCAGTAGGAATGATCTATCCTACGATGTGGGACAAGGTTATCCTGACCAAACATTTTAGTTTCATGATAAAGGATGATTGATCCTGATGAGAAACTATGTTTGATTGATCAGTTTACCAAAGAGGGTGATAGTGCACTTTGAGATGTTTAGATCTTGAACTTGTTGGGGGTGAGCACTTGAAAATCTTAGGGTGTTTATCTTCTAGAGTCTGATTTTGATGGGTGATAACTTGACCAAGAAAACCAAGTGGACAATCTAAGCACAGATTGACAGATAACAGGTGTTTATGTTTACTGCAAATTGATTAGGCAAAAATGACAAGTCTGAAATAGGCATGTAAGACATAGTTCTAGACTGACAGATGCAGAGTTTCATATGATAGATTATGCAGCATAGAACGACAAGAGATACAAGACAAATGACAGACTGCTGACTTCATGTGTAAAGCAGTTTTTCGTGCAACATAGAATCTTGACTCGTACAACAGAAGATCAAATAGTACGACATAGAATCCTGACTCGTACGATAGGTAACCTGACAAAGATAACAAGTGTTTGCTTGTTTGAGTTTTTGATCACTGAATTTTGATATTTTACTTTGGTTTTCTAGTTTTAAGTGTCTGATTTTTCAATTTAGGGATGAATACACAGCAAACACATGATGTGATACATGACTCTCAATCAAGCTAAACCCTAAGGAAGTTGGCTAAGAATTAAAACCTTTGCTTGTTGACTTAGGTACACACCCAATAGCTAATCAAAATACAGCCACTGAGTCTCATGCAATAGATTCTCAACACCGTATTATCCGACTCCAAATGCTAATGGAGGCATAATATGGCAAGTGTCTTGGGAGAGTTACTATCTCTCTTGCACAAAGATTATCACCCTTTTGGAGGTGAATCGGGTAGCTTCTATTTTAACCGGCACTAGTAAGGGATTTGTTTGACATGTCGGGGTATAAACTCAATTAAGAGGTCTCCCGGCCTTGAAAACCAAGGTTTGATATACCCGAAGGTACGAAGGAGAGCTATTCCCGAGCACTGTCGTTGCTTTGATTTTCATCAAAAACACATTTATTTTATAGTGGGTTGGATTACTTGGCGTTAGCCGTTCCCACTCAGGTCGTTCTCCTCTCACCAACCTTAAGGGCTAAGAGTTAATAACTCCTCGGGAGGGTAGGCCTGCTAAAGAGATGCACTAATGAAAGCAAAAAGATGAGTCTATCTTTTTTATCACCTAAGAAAGGTGAGAGCATACTCGCCTATCATCACAAGCACATAAGACATGATTGTTCATTTCTTTAAGCCCAAATTGAAGTGTGCCTAAAAATCTTAAAGAATACACAAAGTTTTTGTTGAATTCTTAGGCAACCTGCAAAATAGATCCATTAGTAGTCATGATTGTGTTTTGAATTTTTCTTTGACAAGCGTCTTGCAGAAAAGAGTTAGGCTACCAAAAATCTCACAGATAGAACAAAATTAGCATTAGTGATCCGAACTATAAAATTTTCAAAAAAAAAACTATATGAAATTTTACCCTAACTTCAAATAGGCATAACTTTCTACTCAGGATTCAAAATTACGAACCATTTAACTCGTTGGAAAGGTCTCCAAGAGTTGTAGATGAAATTTTGAAAGAGCATGCTTGGGAGCTTTCAAGGGCTAAAAATGACCAGAAGGCCTTCAAAAATGCAAATTACCAACGTATAGACAAATTTGAAAATTCTAACTTGCAGTTTATCAAAAAAATCACAGATGCAGAAACTCGTACAACACTATTTTCCAGTTAGCACGACAGAACTTTAGGTTTTGTACAGTATCCAAAACAGACTCATACAACATAAGATTTTGAAGCCAGAAATTCATATGAAACAGAATTAGCTCTAGCACGACAATAAAAATCAACTCGTATGACACAGGATTTATTAGCAAATTAACTTGTACGACATGAATTTATACCTGATACGACAAGGAAAAAGGGCTCGTACAAGCTAGAATGAAGTGTCGTCCTAGACTAAAAGTTAGTTCGTACGAGCCACAAAGGGAGCTCGTACAAGTTTCTGATTCTGTCTCGAGCAGAGAGGAAGATTCATGAAGCTTGAGAGGCCAAAAATGATGATTTCGACCCCACGGTGGGCACCAAAAATGTCGTGCTCTGTGAAGTGTACCTGTACTTGCAACCACAATGCACTCAATAAGTCATTACAAGCAATGGTTAGTGAATTAAAACAATGAAATGTAAAACCATAGCTAATCGACTTATTGCCTCCTAGTAAATGCGAGTATGAAAAATGCTCTCAGATATGATTATGCAAATTCCAGTGACTTGACTACACTTACATGGAGGATTTGAATGATGCAAATGCATGATCTAGCAAGAATAGAATGATTTAAGCTACATGATAAGAAAATTAAGCTAGAATTGATCATGATAACATTGCTAAAGATGATAAACAAGAAACAATGCAAATGAGATGAATCAATCAATATGCAAACATGATATGAAATTGGGACCCTTTGTGTTCCAAAATGAGGTCTATTTATAGGATTTCCCAAGGCTAGGGGTGAGTTGGCAAGAATCAACAGTTGAGATTGATCTGAATATATCAATGGTTAAATTGGAGGAGGATGGCAAAGAAGGTTGGATTAAAGGGAACATCTATCATCTCTATGGTGACAAGTGTCAAGAGGCTTCTAGAAGATGTTGGATGAAAGGAGATACTTAGTGACAAGTGTCACAAAGGTTCTAGAAGATGTTGGATGAAAGGGGACATGGAGGTAGGTAGAATGGATTAGGTTTAGGAATGGTTAGGTTTAGGAGTGGTAGAAGTTAGGAGAATTTGAATTTAAAAATTCAAATATTGAAAAGGCTCATTAATTTCAACAACTCATGGATTTGATTTGTTTTAATTAATTATGGATTTAAAAGAAATGAATTTCAATGGAGGGAATTAATAAATTTGAATTACTTAATTAAAAGGAATTATTGGAATGAACCTATTTAATAAATCCTTAGATTTATTGATAAGTAGATGAAGAGGGAAATTTAATCAAATTGCTTAGTGAATTTAATTAAATTTGAAAGAGAGATTAATTAAATAATTGCTTATTTAATTAATTATCTTTAGACCATTTTTAGGTGTATATAGCAGTATTACCATAATTTGCATAACCTGAATCTGATTGTATTATGTATTCTTGATATTATGTGCAGATATATATTTATATGTTATGTCTGGCAATAACGTTATGTTATTTTAATGTTGTTTGAATAAATAGATAAAATTTACCTTCTTAACTTAATATGATATTAACCATCATTGACTTGATTAAGAACGTCTTAATTTATATTCAATGATGCACAAATCTGAATTTAAATTTGTATGTCATACTGGCTGATATATACTCTAATGCTAACTCAGGAAATTCATGCTTGTACGTACCTGACACTGAACTTACCCCTATCTTTATCCCTGCTGGTAGACTATCATTATTTATCTTGTATATGCTCTTTAAACTTGGGCATTAAGGTTGTCCTATGCATTATCACATGACTATTTTTTCTTGTTCTTAGGGTTGCCTATTGCTCTAAACATGATTAGGCTTTTTTACTATGTTGACTACCACCTTTAATGGACTTCTATCATGAAGACTTATTACTATTTCCCTCTTTAACTGTCAAAAGATGAATAAAATGTTTGCATAGATCTAGGACTAGTAAGATCCTTATATAGTTACTAGGAGTCATGTCAGAGACACATAAAATCATGATACCCAATTTAGTAAGATCCTCTAATACTTAGGCATAGATCGCATTCTAACAACAAATAGAAGGTCATATATTGGTAACCTAACTAGTCCATGAGTAGTAGCTCAAAATGTTTGTTAGTTAGATGAGAGGGGGGGGTGAATTAGATAACTTCAAGTAACAATTCTCAAATTCAGATTCAACCTCGGTAGCACTTTCTTCATATGCAACTATGACTATAATCATTCAAACTCATAAACAGATATACATAAAACATTAAATCACATTTGCACCAGATTTAACGTGGAAACCCTAATAGGGAAAAACCACTGTGGGGTTTTGGACCCACAAGAAAATATACTCTTCTAGAGTATGCTTAGTTAAAAGCAAATCCTATTAAAGATTACATACACATTGCTAGATGTGACCTGGTTAAGGGATTTCCCTCAGATCTGTTAGAATCTTCACTTTGTTAGAAGTGACCTTATTAAAGGATTTCAATCATTTAGAATGTTACCTTCCAAGAGGATTTACAAATAAGACTGTTAAGTCCACTCGGTTAAGAGATTTCCTGTCACTTACAAAAATAAATAATAGTAATAAAATATATCTGCAACTTCACATCTAAAATGTTAAAGAAGATTCTATGTGCTCAATGTACTCAAGATAATCTTGTTATAAGACTTATCTTTCTCCTTGTTGGGCTTCTCAAATTGTTCTACAACCAGATCTTCAATCTTCTATACTCGGTAATCACCTCTATAGCATCACTATGCTTTAGTTTGTCTGCCTACATTTTTCTTCAACTACTCTTTATTTATAAGCAATTCTTGACCGCTTAATCTCCTTAATCACATTTCCCATGATTAATCTTAACCATCAGATCTTCAAACTTGACTAGGTTCATTGAATCTTTAGATCTGAAAAATGTTTTATCTTGCCTTGAAACTTGTATCCTTGGTAATTATGCTCGGTTATGACCGTTCAATCTATGATGTAGCTCTAACTCTTGAGTTTTCATTGTCGTAGATCCTTAACAAATTTCTTGCATGACATTCCAATCTTTAATAAATCTCCATCTCATTGGCATCCTTCATTTAATAATGTATTCACTCATTTAATGCATTTTGTTAATGCTCGGTTGATACTCAGTTAATACTGAACTTTACTCGATAGTCATTCTCTTCTCGGTGACTTTTTCCTTCTTTAACTGACATCGATAACCTTGGAGTTTACCGACTAGCTCTTCGCTTGGTAAAATAGAATAGTATCAAGCCTTTACTCATTCTATTGCATGAAATCTTTTCTCCTTCTTGTTCAATCTCTGAATACACATATATAGGCTATCAAAACAATCAAAACATCATAATCTCATCACTGTCTAACTCGGTAATAGTTTCCCATTGAATAACTTTATTACTCCCCTTTATTTTCACATTCTTTCTATGTCTTTTCCCGACATCTTTATACTTATCAAAACATACTTTTTAAGATATGGCAACATCTTACTAAATCAAAAAATCAATTGGTTGACATCAATGACAAAATAATAATATTAAGACAGTAATCATCCTTTATCAATTATATCATTTATCTCCAACAACCTTCTCGATGTCATCAACCATCAAACTTATTGTAATGCCAACAATCTCCCAACTCATTGTAATGCCAACAATCTCCCCCTTTGGCATTGATGGCAATACCAACTTGATTTATTCCAATTGATTCAAACTTTGATCTTCTCCTGTTATCCTTGAGCTGTAAACTTCTCTCCCTATTGTAATCTTTCCTATTTGATAATCTTCTCCCCCTTTGACAACAATGCCTAAAGGAAAACTGATCCATAATTACTCCCCCTGTGAAGTAATTTCCTTGCAGATCAGAACATATACAAATGTATCTCGGTCAGAGCAACTTGTCTTCATTTACTATTTCCTGCTCAACTTTAGACATCCTTCTAAAGTGTGTAAATCAACATCAACTCACAAATAGTATTCTATGAAGTCATAGAATTGATGCTCTCATCGAACGCTGTCAGTGAGTGCTAGATAGGGGTTGGACCCCTAACTTACTTTTGAGATACTCAAAAGTGTCCTTTGGTAGTGGCTTTGTGAAGATATCTACAATTTGTTCTTTTGTGCCAACATAATCCAGCACAACATTCTTTTCTTGAACTTCTTCTCTTAGATAATGATACTTTATAGAGATATGTTTTGTCTTAGAATGCATTACCGGATTCTTTGAAATGTTAATAGCACTTGTATTATCACAAAATATAGTTACTGGCTCGGTAATTGTCTCATTCATTCCTTCCAATAGTTGTTTGATCCATGCTATATTGGTACAATTCAATGTTGCAGCGACATATTCAGCTTTAGCTATTGACTGTGAAATGTATCCTTGTTTCTTGCTAAGCCAACTTACTAGTCCTTCTCCCAAAAAGAAAGCTCCACGGCTTGTGCTTTTCCTATCATCAATATTTCCTACCCAATCAGCATCATTATAGACTTTTACGTCAAAACCATTCCTCTTTTCATATAATAGACCATAATCTTCAGTGCCTCTCAAGTATCTGAAAATTCTTTTGACTGTTGTCATATGAGTTTCTTTGGGATCTGTAGAGAATCTTGTAGCTATACTTACTGCATGTGCTATATCAGGCCTGATGTGAACTACATATTGCAACTTTCCAATCATAGATCGGTAAAGTGTTTCATCAACAGATGCAGATTCATCATTCTTTGATAGTTTACAATTAGTAGTCATAGGAGTACTTACAGGTTTAGAATCCTCCATTCCAAATTTCTTCAAGATTTCCTTTATATACTTAGATTGAGTAATGAAAATCTCATTTTTCATTTGCAGTATTTGTAAACCTACAAAACACTTTATCTCACCGATTAATGACATCTCAAATTCTTTACACATTTCATTTCTAAATTTCTTACATAAAGAGTCATTTCCACATAAAATAATATCATCAACAAATATGGCTGACATCAGTATTCCATTCTCCTCATCATTCTTCATATACATGTTGTTGTTCTCACTAGTCCTTATAAATCCAATCTTTATTAAGTAAGAGTGCAACCTTTCATACCATGCTCTCGGTGCTTGCTTTAGACCATATAAAGCTTTGTTCAACTTACATACCTGATCTTTATTCTTCTCTTCAATAAATCCTTCAGGTTGTTCAATATATACTTCTTCTTCTAGTATACCATTCAAAAATGCAGATTTAACATCCATTTGATCTACCTTGAAATTTTTGTAAGCAGCATATGCAAACAATGTTCTTACACCTTCAAGTCTTGCTACAGGTGAAAAAGTCTCTCTATAGTCTATTCCTTCTTCTTGAGCATAGCCTTTGCAAACTAGCCTTGCTTTATTCTGAATGACCTCTCCTTTTTCATTTAGCTTATTTCTGAAAATCCACTTTGTACCGATTATATTTTTCTCTTTTGGTCTTGGAACTAGTGTCCATGTTTCATTTTTCTTGATTTGATCAATCTCTTCTGTCATAGCATTCACCCAATCTTCATTGTTTAATGCTTCTTTTAATATCCTCGATTCAATTTTGGATATCAGACATGTGTTATGTCTCAGTTTGTTCCTTGTCATCACTAAAGCATCCTTATCTCCTATAATCTGACTTGATGCATGATTTCTTCTGACATATTTTGCTAATATAGGCTCAGTAGGCTTTGTATGATCTTCTTCATTACTTGGTAACTGATTATTTTCTTCATTGGCTTTCTTGGTAAAACTGGTCGGTTGGACATATACAAACTCTTCATAATCTTCTAGTTCTTTGGAATTTCCTTCATCATTTTTTTTTGCAAATTCATCAATTTTCACATTTGCACTTTTCACAATTTTGTTAGATGATTTGATCAGACATTTAAATGCTTTACTCCTAGAGGAATAACCAATAAATGTTCCTTCCTCACTTTTCTGATCAAATTTTCCATTTCTATCATCTTTGTGAACATAACATCTACTTCCAAATATTTTAAAATAACTTACATTTGGTTTCTTGTCATACCAGATTTCATAAGGTGTCTTCCTAGTTCCTTTCTTCGATTGTACTCAGTTCAAGGTGTAAACTGCAATGCTTATTGCTTCTCTCCAAAATGTTTGAGGTACTCTCTTTTCAATCATCAAAGTTCTGGCACAATTTACAATTGATATGTTCCTTCTTTCAGCTATTCCATTTAGTTGTGGTGTCCTTGGTGCTAACACTTGCCTCTTTATACCATGATCATTGCAAAATAAGTTAAATTCATCATAAATGAATTCTCCTCCTCTATCAGATCTTAGACATTTCAACTGTCTTCATGTTTCTTTTTCAACTCTTGCCTTGTACCATTTGAACATTTCAAAAGCTTCTGATTACTAACATCATCCTTGAATAATCATCCACAAATAATATGAAGTATTTATCACCATAGTAACTTTGAACTTTCATAGGACCACAAAGATCAGTGTGTACAAGATATAAAATTTACATGACAAAACCTTTTATGCCATAACCAGGTATCTTCTATTTTTGCATACAGATAATTGTTTCGAGTTGAGTCAAGGTGAAATGTATTACCTCTTGTTTGAGTCTTAGTAGCAGCCAACTTTCCATGTTTGTCATGAACTTTGACAATTCCTTTCTAAAATTCTATTCAGTATCCTGTATTATTTAGTTGTGCTACACTCAACAAATTGTATTTTAGACCTTCAACCCAATATACATCATCACATTTAGCATTGTCAAGAAGTGTAATAAAACTTTTACCTTTCACAAGACATGGTGCATCATTACCAAATCTTACATAACCTCCATCATAATCTTCTAATTTAACAAACTTGTGTCTATCACCTGTCATGTGATGTGAGCATCCACTATCTATGATCCAAGAATCATTTTTATTTATGTGTGATATTAAGGCTTTTTCTTCATACTTTTCTTCATCTGATCCATCTTTGATAGCCACATATACAACTTCCTTTGTCTTAGTCTCATCAAATTTATCATCATTGAATTCCTCATAAGCTACTAGGCATGTCTTTCTATCTCTCCTTCTGAAGTCTCAGTGCCTTCTGTATTGGTTGTCTTTCTATCTATCATCTTGGTATTCTTTCTTTTCATCATCTTTGTCAGGACAGTTAGAAGCCATATGTCCAATTTTATCACAGTTAAAACATTTCAAAGGTAAGTACAATTAGAAGCCATATGTCCAATTTTATCACAGTTAAAACATTTCAAAGGTAACTTCCCTTTATACTTACCTTTGCCTCTTGGTAACCTTCTGGCTAATAATGCTTCAAACTCTTCTTGCTTTCTGATTTCCTCATATAGTTTGTGTACTTCTTCCATGTTTTTGTGAAATCTCTCACTTGCTCCACTATGATTTCCTTCAGCATACTTAGACATTCTATCATTGTAATCTTCAGATTCACTGAGATGAAAAGAACTGAATGCAGATTCAACTTTGTTTACCGAAGACCCACTGTTATCAAAATTACTTAACACAAAAGCATGTAGCTTACCGATAGTAGCATCCAAAGAGACTGACATGTTTGGTACAAACCTCAATTCATTAATTGCAGAGACTCTAATGGCATAAGCAGGTAGAAGTGTTCTCAGCAACTTACTTGTTACATCCTTTTCTTCAATAGTTCCTCCTGCTCCTTTGATTTGATTGATAGTTTCCTTTAACCTTGTACTACATTGGATAATGTTCTCACCTTCATTCATTCTCATGGATTGAATTTGTCCTCTTAGATTGTCTTCTTTTGCTCTTTGAACATGTTCATCTCCACCATACACAGATGTGAGCTTATTCCACATTGCTTTGGCATCATTACAACCTTCTAGTTCATTAAAATCTGAGTCAGTCAAAGCTGATGTTATCTCTATCATTGCTTGAATGTGTTCTTTCTTTGCCTTTATTTCTTCCATTTTCATAGGGTAGGTGTTGGGTGCAATGTAATCATTTTCCAAATAATATGTTGCATATTCTCCAATTCCTGATAAGTGCAACTTCATCATTTTCTACCATGTGGTGAAACTTGACTTGTTCAGCTTTGATGCATCCCTTTTATACATCTTCAGATCTTGCCTCAAGTTCCTTTAAACTTTTCTTCTAGAGTCCAAGCTCTGATACCAATTGTTAGTTAGATGAGAGGGGGGGTGAATCAAATGACTTCAATTAACAATTCTCAAATTTAGATTCAACCTTGGTAGCACTTTCTTCATATGCAACTATGACTATAAATCATTCAAACTCATAAATAGATATACATAAAATAGTAAATCACATTTGACACTATATTTAACATGGAAAACCTAATAGGGAAAAACCACTATGGTATTTTGGACCCACAAGAAAATATACTCTTCTAGAGTATGCTCAGTTAAAAGCAAATCCTGTTAAAGATTACATACACATTGCTAGATGTGACCCGGTTAAGGGATTTCCCTCAAATCTGTTAGAATCTTCACTTTGTTAGAAGTGACCTTGTCAAAGGATTTCAAAGACTCATTCAGAATGTTACCTTCCAAGAGGATTTACAAATAAGACTGTTAAGTCCACTCGGTTAAGAGATTTCCTGTCACTTACAAAAATAAATAACAATAATAAAATATCTCTGCAACTTCACATCTAAAATGTTAAAGCAGATTCTATGTGCTCAATGTACTCAAGATAATCTTGTTATAAGACTTATCTTTCTCCTTGTTAGGCTTCTCAAGCTGTTTAACAACTAGATCTTCAATCTTCTGTACTCGATAATCACCTCTATAGCAGCACTGTGCTTTAGTTTGCCTGCCTGCATTGTTCTTCAACTACTCTTTATTTATAAGCAATTCCTGACTGCTTAATCTCGTTAATCACATTTCCCATGATTAATTTTAACCATCAGATCTTCAAACTTGACTAGGTTCATTGAATCTTTTGATCTGAAAAACATTTTATCTTGCCTTGAAACTTGTATCCTTCCTTGGTAATTATGCTCGGTTATGACCGTTCAATCTATGTTGTGGATCTAACTCTTGAATTTTGATTGTTGTAGATCCTTAAAAAATTTCTTGCACGACATTTCAATCTTTAATAAATCTCCAGCTCATTGGCATCCTTCATTTAATAATGTATTCACTCATTTAATGCATTTTGTTACTGCTCGATTGATACTCAGTTAATACTGAACTTTACTCAGTAGTCATTCTCTTCTAGTTGACTTTTTCCTTCTTTAACCGACATCGATAACCTTGGAGTTTACCGACTAGCTCTTTGCTTGGTAAAATAGAATAGTATCAAGCCTTTACTCATTCTATTGCATGAAATCTTTTCTCCTTCTTGTTCAGTCTCTGAATACACATATATAGGATATCAAAACAATCAAAACATCATAATCTCATCACTATCCAACTCGGTAAAGTTGCCCATTGAATAACTTTATTACTCCCCTTTATTTTCACATTCTTTCTGTGTCTTTTACCGACATCTTTATACTAATCAAAACATACTTTTTAAGATATGGCAACATCATACTGAATCAGAAAATCAATTGCTTGACATCAATGACAAAATAATAATATTAAGACAGTAATCATCCTTTATCAACTATATCATTTATCTCCTACAACCTTCTCAATATCATCAACCATCAAACTTATTGTAATGCCAACAATCTCCCAACTTATTGTAATGCCAACAATGTTATCAAAGCTAGGTTAGGTTAGGAGCCCCAATAACCTATAATGTGTCTTATAATGGGTGTTGAAAATAATCTACACTCAATCCAACAATGGAATGGTGAGAAAGGGAGTAGTAGCTCAATGGTAGAGAAATTTATTAATAAATATAATGCCTTAAGTTGGATTCCTAGCTATTTTATGAGTATTAGCTTAACATTTTCATGCGGAAATAACATCTACTCTCACTACCAGAGATCCAACTTCCACCATTTCTCCTTCCACAACCTCTAGTCACCTTCATGTACCAAAGCCACTAGTGCCACACCTTTAGTATGAAAAATCATTCACTTATCATCCACCATATGGCCTATTTATCAAATTTATTTATTCTACATGTAAAATCCATATGCACAAGATGGAATGACAATTGGTAGATTTAAAATCCATATTCCACAACCTTTGCTAAAATCCTTTCTGCTAGTGCCAAAATGTGAGGTTTGTAACAAGATGCGACATCCATCAAAGCATAATAGAGATGAGATTTCTAACAAGATGGCAGATCAAACAATATAGAAAAGCATTGATTAAAAATAAATACAAGATTGTAGTTTATAGAGTTAACTTCATTTTGTCTTTTTGTGGCATTGAATTTCATAGTGTTTTAAAGAAGATATCATAGTTTTTCCAAAAAATGTCAAAACCCTTCCTAGTGTTTACCGAGAGGGGTAAATTATGTATAGTTTGGTCTCTCATGCATATAAATTCACCCAAATGTGTGGGAAGGCCTTTTTTCATGATATGTATCATATTATGTTGTGTGCAGGGCTCCAAATTAGATTTGGTACATGTTTGGGCATGAGGACAGTCTGATATCTCTATGTATCAGACAGTAAAAGGCAGTAAGAGTCAAGAATTTGGTGGGAAGACCAAGCGATTGGTATTTTGAAGTGGTTGATGATAGAGAGAGGGGTGAGGTGACCCTATGCAACCTTCGGAAGGGTTTGTGGATCAAAACCAAATGAAATAGATTAAATTTCTATGACTATCCTAAGGGTATTGATTGTCACAGTCATAGTTTTACTAGTGATATTGTTTTTGTTTTGATAGATTTGTGTTTGTAAACCCAAGTGTGGACATGTAATGGAGTCATGATATGTCTTAAGACTGCATCAATACTTAACAACAACATAGTGTGTAGGCACCTAAAATATGAAAGGACTACATATTGGAAGGCGCATGTGATGATGCCATGAAAGGTCTGATATACCTATGTATCAGACAGAGAAAACCAATGAAAGACAAAAAAAAAAGGCATTGAGAAGGCAAAAGGTTTAATTGCCTAATGTTTGTTGTTGAAGTGATGTGTGGGTACCCTGCCAAGTCAAATACCTTGTTGTACTTTCAAAGGGTGGAAAAAGAATAAGCATTTTATTTACCGTCCTAATAGACCATCCATCATAACAATCATTACCAATGATGTCTGCATTGCAAACAAAGTTCTAGAGGAAGGCTCTTTTTATTGTAATACCAAGTGAGTGTTCATAGACCCTGTGTAGGGTCCTCCAAGCCTAAAGTAAGGAGTTTGAAGCCTAGATACATTGATTTGGCCTTGTGGCCTTGAATGAGTGTTGACCCAATAGGAGAAGTCTTGAGACTGAGAATTTTGGAAGTGCAGCATTGTTGAGAGCCAACACTTATGTGTGAACCCTGACTTCATGTATTATGATTAGTTGCCATGATACTTGACGTTGTCCTCATGGTGTTGGCTCAATTCACATTAGTGTGTTTTTTTGAAGAAACATGATGTGAGAAGTTTGATGCAAAGGAAAGGGTAGAACTCAGTATTTCATATTAGCACAACAACCACGTTGATTAGGAAAGTCATATAAGGTCTCTCCAATGTTTAGGATACACAAGGGAAGCATTAGTCATGTAAGTATGCATGAGCATGGGAATGGATAGTTTCTTTCCTTTTAGATAGATTTGGATAGTATTGAGATGATCCTATAAGGAATGACTATCACCATACTCTCGATGACTTCACAACATTGATAATGAATTCACATTAGACACTCATGGATTACCCCAATTAGACATTAGTCAACTTAAGATATGATACAAGGATTTCATACCACAAATTCATTAGATATGTTTTGAGATGAAAAAGAAGAGTTAAATGGTTTTGGTTCAATGATGATAATTTCTATGTTCAAGTAATTTAATTTTGTATATTATACTGAAACATGATTTCATAACTACCATTTCAACTTCTATATAACTAGTTCTATAGCCCGATTTTCTTGCCTATGAAGAAAGACCATTCAGACAATATCAGTGAACAACAAAATAAGGAGACGATTGCTAGATTGTGGTCTAACTTGAAGATAAAAGATGATGGAAAATGATTGTCCCTGCAAAACTTGTAAGCGGTTAAAGACTAGAAGACTTCTAATCAAAACAACTAAGAAATGGTTTTTGAAGTGGACAAACATGGAGGTGTGAATATCGAATCTAAAGATAATGATCCCATGGAAGATGGCGATCATGAGCCACAAAACACAATTGAAGATGATGGTACAAATGCATTGATCCGTGACACATTTAGTATTCGTGCAACTAATCATGATGATGAAGATGACCTTGATGTTGTTCATGATGTCCCTCTACTTGAGAAGGCATCTGAGGCCCTTTACGAAGGCTCCCAGACAACTATTCTCTTCATTGTATTGTTGTTGGTGAACTTGAAGGTTATGAATGGTTTATCCAACATAACAATCTCACATGTGTTAAGGTATATCATATATGTCATAATAAATGGTGAATCATGTTGTACCATTAATATTCTTTATATTAACAAATTATATTTTTTTGTTGTAGATTGATAGGTGAGTTTTTGTTACCACCATCAAATATTTTGTCTTGCTCATACTGAGAATTATCTGCCATTATGAAAGATATTGGAATGGAATATCAAGCAATAGATGCTTGTCCCAATGAGCATATTATATATCACAAACAACATGAATTTTGAATTGAATGCCCTGAATGTCATATCAGTAGATATCAAACAACTCAAATAACAAAAAGGGTTCCTCGCAAGGTTCTTTGCTATATTCCCATTATTCCATGTATGCAACAATTATTCAAGTGCACTAGCTTGGCACAATTTATGGATTACCATTCATGTAATAGAAGTCGAGATAACATTATCTGAATGCCTACGGATGGTTTAGCATTTATGGACATAGAGGAAAAGTGGCCAAACTTTAAAGAAGAACCTCGTAATCTCAGGCTTTCATTGGCAGTGGACAGTGTCAATACATTTGGAAAGATGAGATCTGTTTACTCAGTGTGGCCTGTTTTGTTATCAAGAATAACATTCCTCCATGGATGTCAATAAAGAGGGAGCACATAATGTTGGCAATGATTGTTCTAGGGATTTTATCATTTAAATATAGTCGTCTACATTTAATTATAAATATTGTAGTAAAATGGTCATAATAATTATGTAATGTTTTTGTTCATTCGATTAGGTAAGTACCAAGTTAAACATATGAATGTATATATCGAGCCTCTTATTGAAGAGTTGTTGGATTTATCGAATGGTGTCACTATGTATGATGTTTCTAGACCAATACGACAAAGACAATTTCAATTCCATGTGATGCTTCTATGGACAATACATGATGCCCCAGGGCTAACACATTTTTGTGGTATGTTATAGTATTTAAGTTGTGCATGAACATTATAGTTCAAAAAATTATCATATTCAATCCAATTATACATTATCTTGTAGGTCTTTAAACAAAGGGAAAATTTGCATGTCCAATTTGTGGTCCAAAGATGAAATCTCGTCATTCAAAAAGTTTAGGAAAGTAGGTGTTTAATGAGTATAGGGACTTTCTCTACAAAAATCATAAGTATCGAAATACTAAAAAAACATCTTTTCAATGGGAAAGAAGAGAATACATCAAAGCCCCGAAGAATGACACCTCACCTATGGAAGTTAGAATATAATAGAATTAATCATCAAGGTAATGCAATTCCATCTAATGGTTTATGTCATAAAATGTCTTTTTTATATTGTTTTATTTACTGATGATGTGATTGATGATCGTGAAGGTCGTGAAGGCATAAATGACCACCTTCCTAAGGGACTAAAAAGTTGTCCTCAATAATTTAGTAGGTTGCCCTACTACGAGCAGTTACAAATTGTGCATTTGTTTGATATTATGCATATTGGAAAGAATATAATAGAGACATTATGGAAAATATTGGATGGAAGGCATGACAAAGAAAAAATTGTCAAAATATGTAGTGATATTCAGGATTCCAATCATGCAATGATAAATGTCATTCAATCAAATAGCCATGGAGACAAGATTAATATAAGTGAGCTTCCTTGGTTATTAACGGACCAGCAAAGCAATGCTATAAAAGAAGTCATACGAAAAATTTGATTTCCCACAAGATTTTCTACGAACATAAACAATCTCATATCAAAGAAAAGTGAATATGGGCCAAGGATGAAAATGCATGATTGACATATCTTCATTAAGGTAATTCATGTTCTTGTGTTTTTACTATGTATTTAAGTACTGCATGTACGTGTACTTTTCATTGTATTATGTTAGAAAAAAATGAAAAGATAATTTTATAATTGTTGTAGTACGTTCTACCTCTATCTCTCCCAGACGACTTTGACAATAATGTCAAGCAAGTCATATATGATCTTGGAAAATACATGAGGTAAGTAGTGATATTTGTTCAGTTTGTTGTATAGATATTATATTTGTGATTTGTTTTACTTGTTATGTAATATATTTTTTTGTGTCTTGAATATCTTGTAGGTGGTTGTCATGTAAAGAAATCCATAAAGAAGATATAAAATATTGGAAGAGAAAAATTCCTCATATAATGTGTGAAATGCAAAAGTGTCTACCTCTAGCTTTTTTCAATGCATAAGAACACTACCTCATACACCAAGTTGAGAAGATTGAATTGTGTGGACCTGTACACACTAGGTCAGTGTGGATGGTTGAAAGGCACTTGAAATTTTTGAAGGCTTTGGTTCGACAAAGAGCACATCCTGAGGGTTCTATGGTGGAGGGATATATGGTATACCAAACTATAGTGTACATTTCTGAATATCTTCCTAAGTTTGCAGCAAAGATCTACGTGGATCGCATTTGGGATCCCAACCCCATTAACAAATTTGAGGGGAGTACTTGATGGGGAAAGGTAGATTGAGGAAAGTGAGAGGTAATTATAAGATGTTATTGTAGTTAATTAATTCTTAATCTTCAAAATAAATCGGTTGTAAGACGTCTATTTATTTTTTGTACAATTGGTCGAGAGTGGGATGCGCTACATTTGTATATTGCAAACAATCTTGATTGGATGATGGTATGGATTGAACGTTGTCAACATTCTGGATGCATATTAACATGGGACGGTGTGGTTTCATTGGTTAAAGAAGCTCATCGTAATGGAGATTCCAATGTTATGCAAAGGGAAATTGATTTAGCATATGGTTAAGAGATAAACAGGTACGTATAAATTTATTAATCACCCATATGTTTATCAACTCACAATGCCATAAATTTTACATGTTTGACATATCGCAGGTCAAACACCACAATGCTATTTGCTGCAATGGTCATAAGTTTTGCATAAA